>NW_021869534.1:0-821 GCF_006229205.1 Suricata suricatta | reverse complement strand
AAACTAAACCCCAAACAGGTAGATAGAAGGAAATAATACATATTAGAGCAGAAATAAATGATATAGAAATTTAAAAACAATAGAAAATATCAGTGAAACCAGGGACTAGTTCTTTGAAAAGTTCAGCCAAATTGATAAATTTAGCCAAGATCATAAAGAGAGATATGAGACAGAAAGGGAGAGAGAGACAAAGAGAAAGAGAGAGGGAGAGGAAAAGAGAGAGAGAAGACTCAAACAAAATCACAAGTGAGAGAGGAGAAATAACAACCAACACTCCAGAAATACAAATAAGTAAAAGAACAGAATGAAAAATTATATGCCAAAAAATTGGACAACCTTGAAGAAATGAGTATATTCCTAGAAACATATAACTTATCAAAACTGAATCAGGAAGAAATAGAAATTTTGAATAGACCAATAACCAGCAAAGAAATTGAATCAGTATTTAAAAATTCCCAACAAACAAAAGTCCAAGGCAAATTCTAACAAATATTTGAAGAAGAGTTAATAGCTATTCCTCCCAAACTATTCTAAAAATTACTAAAGGAAGGAAAACCTCAAAATTCATCCTATGAGGCCAGCATTTCCCTGATACCAAACTAGATAAAAATATGACAAAAAAGAGCACTAAAGGCTAATATTTCTCATGAATATAGATGAAAACAACAACAATAGGCTAGAAAACCAAATCCAACAATATATTTAAAAATCTTTCACCACCATGAAGTGGTATTTATTTTTTGGCTTCAGGGGTGGTTTAATATTTTCAAATCAACCAATGTGATATACCACCTTAATAAATGAAAGAATAAGAACCACAT
>NW_021869533.1:0-821 GCF_006229205.1 Suricata suricatta | reverse complement strand
GGCTCAGGGCATGATCTTGTGGTTCGTGAGTTCAAGCCCTGATCAGGCTCTGTGATGACAGCTCAGAGCCTGGGGCCTGCTTCAGATTCTGTGTCTCCATCTCTCACTGCCCCTCCCCCCCAAACCCTGTGTCTCTCTCTCTCTCTCTCACTCTAAAACAAATAAACATTAAAAAAAAATACTGAAGCATTCGTGCGTTAAAATATTTGGAGTAGGGGTGCCAGGGTGGCTCGGTTGGTTAAGTGTTCGATTTTGGCTTAGGTCATGATCTCATGGAGAGTGGGTTTGAGCCCCATGTTGGGGTCTACACTGACACTTCAGAGCCTAGAACCTGCTTTGGATTCTGTGTCCTCTCCCTCAAAACCAAATACGTTTTAGGAAATAAAATGTTTGGGGCGCCTGGGTGGCTCAGTAGGTTAAGTGTCTGACTTGAGCCCAGGTCATGATCTCAGAGTTTGTGAGTTCAGGCCCACGTCGAGCTCCGTGCTGACAGCTCAAGGCCTGGAGCTGCTTTGGATTCTGTGTGTCCCTCTCTCTCTGGCCCTCTCACGCTCACGCTTCGTCTCTCTCAAAAATAAACATTTTTTTAAAGTAAAAAACTATTTGGAGTAAAGGAAGTACGGTTTCTGCCATGACTGAGTAGATTTTATTGGTCTTACCCATAAAAGGCAACATCAAAACCTGGGTAAAATATACAGATCTCTGAAGACGTTGTCGTGTAACCTATTTAACTTCCAGTTTTTGAGGTACAATCCATGAGACTAGGGAAATCCAGTGAGATGACTGCCACATCCACACGGGATTTTCTAGTGAGGCAATGG
>NW_021869532.1:0-821 GCF_006229205.1 Suricata suricatta | reverse complement strand
TTACAAAATCCATTCTGTCAGAACAAAACTGAACTTTTAATTTGCATTTGACACTACTGCTTCGCGTTAATTTCTAACCTTCCAGAAGCAGTATTTCATTTAATTAAAAATATTTTTTGAAAACCAAACCTTACGTTTATTTATTAGGATCCACAGTTTCAAGATAATAAATACTCACAGAGGATAGCCACTTACGAGTTCCATGACCACTGCGTGGCGATTATAATCAATCGGTTTTGGGACAGGAAATTTCCTCTCATACAATGCCTACAACATAGCAAAATAAGTATAAACTAACAAAGAGGTCATTAATTCTTAGGGTAAAATAAAAGTAAACATACCTGCCTACAACTAGAAGAAACATGAAAGACTTTACAAAATTACAATTAACACATAATTATTTATGACTTATTCACAGCACAAAATGAGCTACACATAAAATAAAATTTTAAAGCAGTTAATTCACTTTTTCACCAAATGTTAAATTTACTGAACATTTACTAAATATTATACATGGTACTAGGGTTATAGAAATGAATGTAAAAAAGCCTGTCCCCAAAAAGTCTACAATCTCTTAGGATATATTCTCTTCATTTTATTTTTTAATTATAATTATTATTTTTTAATCTTAATTTTAAGTAGTCACCATGCCCAATGTGGGGTTTGAACTCGTGATCAAGTCACGTGCTCTACCAGCTGAACTAGCCAGCCACTCCAGGATACATCCTCTTCTTATTCTGCTGCATTTCTGCCACCAATTGGGAGTGTGCTTGGACATTCAAATGGAATAAACTGTGATTTAGGAAATACTCTTATATTCC
>NW_021869531.1:0-821 GCF_006229205.1 Suricata suricatta | reverse complement strand
TCCTTTTACATTTTTCAAAAGTATCATGAATATCAAAACTATGTGGATTATAATTACTTGTTTCATTTTGTTTTGTTTAGTAAAATAAATAGCCATAAATATGTTCTCCTTTGTTGATCTAATTGTAGGTCTTTTTCGCTTTTCGCTGTGAATTTAATTTATCACAACCCCTTCAGTGCAATATCTTTAATGGCAGACAGCTCTACTGTTTTCCTAGCATCCTTAAACTATACAATGATTTCCTTTTGGAGACCCCGAGTGAGCCATTTTCGTGAGACTGCGGTCTGGTTTATTGCAGTCCTTGAACATGAGATACAGTATCCTGAACATAAGAGAGATGGTGATCTAGTCTCAATTCCTTGTCATATCTATGAAGTTTTCCAGTTACTTTATGCTTATCATTCCCATTATAAAATTATATACTAATTGTATTTTTAAGCACAGTAAAATGTTAGTTCATGATTCTTAAGTGATTATGTAAATATTAAAATATATACATTGATAAAAATAAAATAACAAAAATGGTTTGGTTCATTGTTTCAATTATCCATTTATTTTTCTGTTTAAAATATGAATCATGATCAGCAAATTATAGAACAGTAATGTCACCTGATATTTATTTAAAGGATAACTGGTGCTATCAATACCTGAAATTATTGGACAGTATTCTTTATTAATTTATTTTCAAAGTTTATGTATTTTGAGAGAGAGTGAGAGGGAGAGTGAGCAGGGGAAGGGCTGAGAGAGAGGGAGAGAGAGAATCCCTAACAGGCTGTGCTGTCTTAGAGCAGAGAACAAGGCAGGGCTCACCAATGAACCAG
>NW_021869530.1:0-821 GCF_006229205.1 Suricata suricatta | reverse complement strand
GGAACACTGTGATAGCATTCACCTCCTTCCCAGCTCCCAAAGCTGGCAGCATCTCCAGCACCAGAAACTGGCTAAAACTGCCTGGGATTCTGAAATCTGGGCACTTGCAGCAGAAAATGCTTATCAATGGAGAGAGTAAGTCCCTATGTCAGCTGAGCGGAGAATGTACAAGCATGGCAGCTTGGGGGTTCAGGGCATGAGTTCCTCTAGTCGCCCCTATTCAGGGTCTAAGTGGGATTGAATGGCTTTTGTGGGGCCTTCCAGACATGATGAAAGTCCAGCGGTCTCTTGGCTACTGCCTCCCAGGTCACAGTAAGCCTCCCCTCACGCCCTGCCACCCCCCGCTCCCCCCCAGGCAAGGCAATGGAATGTGGCTGGATCTTAGCATCGGTAACCTGGGAATCACATGCATTTTTGTTTAATTAAATTCAGTAATACATAAGCCACATGTGTTAAGAGAATAATGGCACCCCCAAAGCTGTCCCTGGCCTCATCCCGAGAGCCTGTGACTGTGTTAGGTTGCATGACCAAGGGAAAACAAGACTACAGATGACATTAAGGTTGCTAACCAATTAACTTTAAGATTGAGGGATTAGCCTGGGTTATCTAGGTGAGCCTGATGTAATATCCAGGGTGCTTCACAGTGAGAGAAAGGCAAGTGGAGAGGTTGAAGTGATGTCAAGTGAGGACTCAGGGTAATTCTGCTGACGTCTTGGTTTCAGCCCAATCAAGCCCATGCTGGACTTGTAGGCGACAGAACCGTAACACCGTAACGCTGTGTTAGAGTCAGCCACTAAGTCTGCGGTAATTTGGTACCGCAT
>NW_021869529.1:0-821 GCF_006229205.1 Suricata suricatta | reverse complement strand
AATCCTAAGAACCCTCATATAGCAATGAATTCTTCAAAAACACAGTTTTTACAAACCCTGTCACAAATCCTTCCAGAGACCCACATCCTAGTTTTGCCCTGATAAATGCCAGTTCTGTTCTTCAAGATTTACTTGTCAGGAAATCAAGACACACAGAATGAGTTATTTCAGAAGGAAATGTTCCGGGATTCTGGAAACAGATGATGCTTTCTTTCAGCCTGCTGTCATTCTTCTCCTTCACTAAGATATTGTCGTCATCACTCTGGGTTTAACTCAGCTTGACAGTAGCCGCATTTCTGTGTTGATCTTCATCTCCTCTTTTGGTAAAAGTCTGTAAATTGAGGCTTCGCTCACAGCTATTTCATACTAATCAGACACCAGGACTAAATTAGAACCAAGAAAGGACCTGGGGTGAGATAATGTGAAGCTGACTGCCTCCCAGGCAGACATTTTATGCTCTGGACCTCATCTTCATGAATGCTGACAAGGCATTCTCCTTTACAAGCCAGGGGGCCGTGGCTCTCACTACCTATCATAAACTACTGGTAGCATAACCCTTCACTTGCTTTTCTTATTCAATCCCAGTTTGCACTGCTGCTAAAATATTCTGCTTTTCAGCTGTCATTATGAGCGTCTAAATCATCCCTCATCTAAGGCACAAGCTTTCTTAGTGCAGAAACCACGGACTCAGCAGCTAGGATGTCATCAGCATGCTCGAGATTACATCATCTCCTTCTGCCAACCTTAATACCACTATGGTAACCATCAACAGCAATACCCAAGATTATTTCAGGAGAAATATTGAACGGATGTGACAGCCT
>NW_021869528.1:0-821 GCF_006229205.1 Suricata suricatta | reverse complement strand
TGGCTAATGTAAATAATTATGTAATGAACATAGGGGTGCATATATGTCTTCAAATTTTTTTTTTAATTTTCTTTGGATAAATACTCATAAGTGGAATTGCTGGATCATCTGGTTTGTTCTATTTTTAACTTTTTAAGTGACCTCAATATTACTTTCCACAGTGGCTGCACCAATTTATATTCCCACCAACAGTGCACAAATGTTCCCTCTTCTCTACATTCTCACCAACACTTAATATTTTTCTGTTTTTGATGACAGCCAATTTGACAGTTGTAAAAAGATACATCATTGTAATTTTGATTTGCATATTCCCAACGATTAGTAATGTTGAACAATTTTTTGTGTTCCTATTGGTCATCTGTATGTCTTCTTTGAAAAAAAATGTCTATTCAGGTCCCCTATTTTAAAATCCAGATGTTTGATTTTTTGATGTTAAGTTATATACATTCTTTATATATTTTGGATGTTGACCACTTGTTGGATATATGATTTGCAAACGTCTCTTCCTATTCAGGAGGGGAAGCTTCATTGTTTCGGTGGTTTCCCTTGCGGTACAAAGCCTTCTTAGTTTGATGTCCCATTTATTTATTTTAGCTTTTGTTACCTTGGCCTAAGGAGACTCGTCCAAAGAATTACTGTTCAGAGCAGTGTCACAGAAATTACTACCTATGTTTTCTTCATGGAGTTTTATGGCTTCAAATCTTAAATATTCAAAACTTTAATCATTTTGAATGTATTTTTGTGTATGGTGGAAGGTTCTGGTGCAGTCTCGTTCTTTTGCATGTCGTAGTCGAGTTTCCCAGCACCACTTATTGAAAAGA
>NW_021869527.1:0-821 GCF_006229205.1 Suricata suricatta | reverse complement strand
TCCAAGTATAGAACTGTTCCCTGGATGAAAAGCCTTTCCTGCCATAGGGTTAAAAGAAGAGCTCACAGGATGTGAAGATAAGATTTTTATTTTGTAAGGCCAGACACATACAATGCCATCCACTTGAGTTATGCTGCTTTCCATGTCAAAGATTGATGTGAATTATATGTTGTTGTGGCTGACCACAAAGAGCAAAATGGCTCCAGCTTCTTGTGCCACCCTTGAGTGGACATTCTTGAATTTCCTCCAGTTGTTAAAGATAAAAGATACAACATTACAACTGAATGTGCCTCACGATAGCATGCTATAACAGGAATAATACGCTGATCAGCCTTCAGAAGTCAGAAATGACCACCACCAAAAAATGGTTGGCCAGAGTTATTACCTAAACAATCTAAGTAGTTATGTGTGAGCCACAGGGTATCGAGTATAACAGCCCTGTCTAGACTCAGCACTTGCATAATGGCTTATTGCTGTCTTTTCTGCACTAGCTGGTCAAGCAAATTGTTGATGACCTCCTTAATGGGTGCCCCCATGACAGAGCCATAACCAGACAAATCTTGGCATGCTTAAAATACAAGATTTGCGAAACCTTATTTTTTAACCCTTTGAAGTAATTGGAAGAGTTTGGTTTATATTGGCAGAGATTAAGTTCTTTGGTGAAAGTCATTGGATGAATACTATCCCATCATTTCCTGTCAATGTCAGAAGAAAACCAATAGTAGTAAGTCAACAAAGATAGGCACCCATTATATTGCAGACCAACACTCTTATAGAAGAGCATGACAATGAGCAGAAGTGGAGAGACTATGAACTTTAGT
>NW_021869526.1:0-1667 GCF_006229205.1 Suricata suricatta | reverse complement strand
ATATGTTTGCACTCATAGGTCTAACAGGAGAACAGGAGAAACCTAATGGAGGACCAGGGGGAGGGGAAGAGGGAAAGAGAGATGGGGAGAGAGAGGGACACAAAACTTGAGAGACTATTGAATACTGAAAATGAACTGAGAATTGAAGGGGGAGGGGGGAAAGAGGTGGTGGTGATGGAGGAGGGCACTTGTGGGGAAGAACACTGGGTGCTGTATGGAAACTAATTTGACAATAAACTACTTAAAAAATGAGACATTAAATGGTGAAATTAAAGCACACAAAAATCAACAACTCATTATAATTATTTAAAATATTTAAAAGTGGTTAGATATGTACTAATAATTTGAACACCTAATAATTTGAACACCAATAAATGTTTTCATATATTAGTAAATCTTTGTATGAATCTGAAAGATAACAAAACTTTTATTCTCCATAATAAGAATAGGATAATTTTATGATAAAAGTGTAACTTCTATAGAAGAATTCTTCATAGATATTTATAAGACAAACTTGAATAAATTTAGAATCTGTTAAATTCTAGTGAAATACAAATGAAATAAAATTCCCAGTAACTTGTTATTGTTGTGGGGGAAGGCAGAAGAAAAGTTTTATTTTATTTCATTTTATTTATTTTTTAAAGCTTACTTTTTAAATATTTATTTTGGAGAGAGAGAGAGACAGAGAGAGAGGGGGAGAGAATATGAATGAGTGGGGGGAGGGCAGAGAGTGGGAGACACAGAATCCGAAGCTCTGCCTGAGCTGTCAGCACAGAGCCTGATGTTGGGCTCAGAACTATGAACCCTGAGATCATGACCTGAGCCAAAGTCAGATGCTTAACCAACCGAACCACTCTGATACCCCTAAAGTTTATTAATTTTGAGAGAGCAAAAACATGTGCAGGGGAGGAAGGGCAGAGAGAGGGAGAGAGATAGAATCCCAAGCAGGCTCCTCACCATCAAGGCAGATCCTAATGTGTGGCTTGAACCCATGAATCATGAGCTCATGACCTGAACCCAAACCATAGTCAGATCCTGAACCAACTGAGGCACCTAGACTCCCCAAGAAAAATTTCAAAACAAAATCTTTTTGAAATAATCCAGAGAAAAAACATAAAATGTCGGAGCCGCCAAGCTTTCTGTCTGCCTCAGGCAAGGATTATCACTCTCCAGTGAGTGAACCTGCAAACAAGATTTGCATCTAGAGGCTGGAGACTGCCATTTCCTGGTCAAAATAACTTTGGCGTCTGTCATGCTGGGCCAGACTGGAGTGGCCAAGGTGCACAAAAGATCAAAACCGTATTTTGGATTATTCAGTGCTAACTTCCCCCTTCCCAGTATTGCTGAGGCAAATCTGGGCATTTCTTTTGATATTCATTTGACTCTGTTTACCTGGTAACTGACCTTGGTCAGCTGCTTTGTTTTCCCACCTTGAAACCTATATAAAAGACAGTTTTCTGAATAAAGATTTTTCTTTTGCCTGATCGGAGAACCGTGAGTTCTGTCTTTACTCTCTGCGTCTCCCTCTCCTGCCCCTTTTTTCTCTCCCTCCCTCAGGAGAAGGACCCGCAACAATTCTCCGCCCTGCCGGTCACAAAACAGGTACCGCCCAACGCCGCAGGGACCGGCGCTGCGCCCACGGGTTATGACAATAAAACAATAGAAAA
>NW_021869525.1:0-821 GCF_006229205.1 Suricata suricatta | reverse complement strand
TTTTTCTTCCTTTTCTAATAGGACCTATTTCTTTGCCCAGCGTTTCCCATGACGCTCCGCTTCAGGTCCCTGAGGGCTTGGCTTCTGCGAGGTAGGTCAGGACGCCCTGCCCGCCACCTTGAGATGACGTTTGTGCACAATGAAGCGCACAGACTGTGACGACTCGATAAACCAATATTGCTACATAACCGTGACCCCAGTGAGGATCTGGAACCTGCCAGGACTCTAAGAGGGCCAAAGGGCTACGGTCACTTCGTGTGACAACTGGGGGCTGGCTGACTACCGGGCAGGGCGCCTATACAAGAGACTCCTGGGGATTTCATATTCTTCACACGCCAGGTGTGCAAGGAAGTGTTATATTGATTTACAAAGTGGAATATCAAGTTACACGGACTCCCCGGACCTGGATCTCTAACAATACCTGTAACTAAGCCGGCTATTCCTTATTCACATTACTTTCAGATGTTTAGGGACCGCACAGTTTCTTTATGTTCTGCTGTTTTTCCACCGAGCCCTTCCCTGGGGGGCAGCGGGATGCCTGAGGACCTTGACCACCAGGGTTAGTACAGACACAGTTCTGGGGCTCGGCTGGCCCCCCACGTGGTGCCTCTCCCCTCACAGATGTTCCTGGCCCTGCTGGACCCCCAGCCACCCTCCTGTCCCAGCCCTGCTCCCACAGCTCTGCACCTCCCAGCTGGAGGCCAGGTAAGTGTCTTGGCTGTGCTGCCCCCGAGGACCAGGGCCCTGGAGCCACTTCTGAGATGAAGGACAGTCCATCAGAACTGCCCTCTGGCCTCTCTGGCCGGCAGAGGCCCTGAGTC
>NW_021869524.1:0-821 GCF_006229205.1 Suricata suricatta | reverse complement strand
CCTGTGGGATCTAATCCTGCCTCCTGATGTGTGCGGCCCACAGAGCTCCCCGTGGGGGCCTCCGTCCGCAGGCCGTGCGGGACTCTGTCCGCTGGGACGCCAGCTTCCAGGGGCACCGGGGCAGGTGGCCCGCCGCGTCACCCGTCTGCCCGCCCGCCGTCCTCCGGTGGTTTGTTACACAGCAGCCCTCCAACGTGGCATCCACTGTCTTCCGGGTGTGGAAGCGCCTCACCACCCAGCCCAGCAGCCGCCGGCCTCCAGCCCCGCCGTGGCGCTCCGACTGCTGATGTCACCGCCGTGTCACTGATCAGGGGCTGTGCTAGCGCGCAATAGCTCGACCCGGTGACATCTGGTGGCGAGCCTGGGAGGGTAGCAGGCAGGAGGGCCGGGCAGAAGTCGTCGAGAGGGGAGAAGCTTCCAGTGGAGTCGTAAGTGATGGTCACCTTCCCGGCAAGCCCTGGTCAGGGG
This sequence comes from Suricata suricatta, assembly GCF_006229205.1. NCBI lineage: Eukaryota > Metazoa > Chordata > Mammalia > Carnivora > Herpestidae > Suricata > Suricata suricatta. The sequence continues at coordinate 353 of NW_021869524.1, read as the reverse complement.
GCCGCTGCTTCTCATAGCCTGACGTTGTGGATTTTTAAGAGGGAACCTTTTCCTCACAAGACACAAGAGCAGAGCCCGACAAGAGGCTCGAACTCATAAACCGCGTGATCATGACCAGACCTGAAGTCGGCCACTCAGCCGACTGAGCACCCAGGTGCCCTGTGATCGGGGATCGATCGAGATTTTCCATGGGAGTTTACCTGGAAATTGCGGGGCCGCTTAGGCAGGTTTCCCAGCAGCACGCCCCTCAGAGGCGATGGGGGTTTACTGTGACTGTTGGGTTTTGTGGAATAAGGCGTTTCACGGGCAGGGGTGTGGATTAGAATCTCTTGCTTCCTTTTCCAGCCTGGTTT
>NW_021869523.1:0-821 GCF_006229205.1 Suricata suricatta | reverse complement strand
TGACCCTCAAACCTCTCTTTTTTTCTTCACATACTGGCCCATTATCTCTGTGGATGGAGACACTTATCTCAACCTTGCTGTGATCTTTCTTCTAATAAACCTTGCAACTGAAGTATTTGCATTTGTCACAAGAGCAAACTCATTAGAATTCTAGTCCAGCTCCTCACTGTCTATGTCAACAGGCTGTAGACAAAGCAGAGGATGTACCCTGCTGTTGGCCTTGGTGTGGCCCAAATACACTTTCCCTCATTGTTTCACAGATGCGATGATGGGAGATTCCCTCACCTCTCAGTGCACTGATGAAAACTGGGAAGTACCAGGGACTTACTCCCAGAGGACATAGTGATTACACATCTTATCAATCCAGTCACTCTAGAAACAAACTATAAGAGGCTGACTTGAGCCCTGGCTAGCTCTGGGGAGTACCATATTGGTGAAAATATGCCCACCCCTTCTTTCTTATTCTCAGCAGGATCGTGTGAAGAAGGAGAATCAACTATAGGAGTGTGAGGGACACTTGTATCACACAGAGCTCCTCACTGCGGCCTGAGTAACTTAGGTCAGAGCTCCACTTATTGATTCACTATTTCTCCTTAGTGCTAACTGGCTTCCCCAACTGTCACTCCTTGGGTTTTTTTTTTACCAAGCCTGGTTTTGTTTAGTAACTCATGGCACTAACAAGATATTATAGTGAGTTCTTGTTATTCATTGTAGTTATGTCCTATAAAGTCACCACAAGTATTCAATTAGCAAACATCGAACCAGTGCTCTTAGAAAAGATACACATTAGGTTCCTGGAAGCTTCTGGTCACAATATCTTC
>NW_021869522.1:0-821 GCF_006229205.1 Suricata suricatta | reverse complement strand
AACAGGTGTGAAGCAATATCATTGTGACTTTGATTTGCATTGTCCTGATGATGAGTGATGTTGAGCATCTTTTCATGTACTCTTGGCCATCTGTATGTCTTCTTGGAAAAACGTTTATTCAGAGTCTCTGTTTTTAAAACACATTGTTTGGGGCGCCTGGGTGGCTCAGTCGGTTAAGCGGCCGGCTTCGGCTCAGGTCGTGTTCTCAGGGTTTGTGGGTTCGAGCCCTGCGTTGGGCTCTGTGCTGACAGCTAGCTCAGAGCCTGGAGCCTGCTTCGGATTCTGTGTCTCCCTCTCTCTCTGAACCTCCCTGCTCGTGCTGTCTCTGTCTCTCAAAAATAAATAAAAGACATAAAAATAAATAAGTGAATAAAATGAAATTCCTTCTTAAAAAAATAAATAAAACACATTGTTTGGGGGGTTTGGTGTTATTTTTATATTTTGGATGTTAATTAATGCCTTATTGGATATAATATATCATTTGCAAATATCTTCTTCCATTCAATAGGTTGTTTTTTTGTTTTATTTATGGTTTCCTTTATTGTGCAAATGCATTTTATTTTGATATAGTCCAGTAGATTTATAATAGATTGTAATAGATTATTGTTTTAATGTTTATTTACTTATTTTTGAGAGAGAGAGAGAGAGCGCAGTGGAGGGGCAGAGACAAAGGGAGACAGAGAATCCCAAGCAGGCTCCACACTATCAGCCAACACCAAGCCTGAGGCAGATCTCAAATTGATGAACCGTGAGGTCATGACTGGAACCGAAATCAAGAGCCTGATACTTAACCAACTGAACCACCCAGGCACCCCCTAATC
>NW_021869521.1:0-821 GCF_006229205.1 Suricata suricatta | reverse complement strand
AGAATGTGTATTTTGGTGGTTTTGGCTAGGTGTTCTACAAATACGGATTAGATCCATCCTGTTGATGGTGTTGTTCTGTTCTGTGTTCTTGATGATTTTCTATCTTGTTGTTCTATCACTTGTTAAGAGAAGGTGTTGAAGTATCCAGCTTTTATTGTAGATCTATTTCTCTTTTCATTTGTTTTTGCTTCACATTTTGGGTAACTTCGTTTGTTTGTAAATAGGTATACATATTTAGGAATGCTATGTCTTCTTTAATCATTATATAATGTCCTACTCTGTCTCTGGTCATTTTCTGTCCTCTGAGGTCACTTTATGTGGACATTAGTATGGCCAGTCATGCATTTTTATCAACATTTACATAATATATTTTCCATCTTTTTACATTCAATCTGCCTATATCATTATATTTGAAGTGAAGTTTATAATAGACAGCATACAGTTGGTCATTTTTGAAACACATTCTATCTATCTCTTAGTTTGGATTGGTGTGTTCATACTATTAAATGTAATTACTGATATGTTAAGAGCCTAAGCCTGACATTTGATTTTTTGTTTTCTATTGTTTTTTTGTTTCTCCGTTTTCTTTTTCCTGCCTTTCTTGTAGGTTACTAGAACATTTTTTAGAATTCCACTTTGATTTATCTATAGCGTATTTTGATAGATCACATTACATAGCTCGTATAGTAGTTGTTCCATACATAACTTATTACAGTTTACTGGTATTGTCATTTTACCAGTTCAAGAGAAGGGTGGAAAACTTACCTCCCTTTATATCCCCTTAATCTCCCCCATTTAAAATTGTCTTAAATATTTCCTCA
>NW_021869520.1:0-821 GCF_006229205.1 Suricata suricatta | reverse complement strand
AATTTAAGAAGAAAAATTTTTTTTAAGTAGGCTCTATGTGGAGCTCAATGTGGGGCTCAAACTCACAACCTCAAAATCAGGACGTGAGCTGAGATCAAGAGTCGGATGCTTAACTGACTGAGCCACCCCTGGGGAGCCAGGCATCCAAAAAAATTTTATTAAACAAGCCTGGTGGAATTTTAATTAGAGTGATGTTGAGTCTTTATCCCAGATTTAAATGACTTGATATCTTAAACATATGAATGTTTTGAGTGATGAACACAGCTTTTCTCTAAATTTATTTTGTCTTCTTTAATTTCTCTTAGCAGTGTTTTATAACTTTTAAGGTACAGTATATATTTGATAAAATTGCCCCTAAGCATTTTATGATTTGGGCTATTGTATATGATGTCATTTTAAGTTTATTTTGCAGTTGTTCATTGCTAGTATATAGAAATACTATTGGTCTTTGCACAATAACTCTCTACCCTGCTACCTTCCCAAAACGGAGAAGTTTAAAATTTCATGGATAAAACCAACCCTTTACCCTCCAGCTGTGAACAATTAGGCTCATCAGCATTCCCTTCAGGAAACTCCTGCTGCTTTATTAAGTTTAATAAGCAACAGAATTTTGACTTTTTGGTAGGTGGAGGTTATAAATCTCCCATCAAGATTGAAGAGGACAAGCTAAATTTATGTGCACAGTAGAATCTTTAATTATGGACCCCACAGGATGCTCAACCTAAAAATGTCCTATTTGTTCCAAGGTAGGAGTGCGAGGGGATGGAGGGACCAAATTAAGCTATGGAATTATTTTCTTTTAACCAAATTTGACAGTAGGG
>NW_021869519.1:0-821 GCF_006229205.1 Suricata suricatta | reverse complement strand
CCTGTGGGATCTAATCCTGCCTCCTGATGTGTGCGGCCCACAGAGCTCCCCGTGGGGGCCTCCGTCCGCAGGCCGTGCGGGACTCTGTCCGCTGGGACGCCAGCTTCCAGGGGCACCGGGGCAGGTGGCCCGCCGCGTCACCCGTCTGCCCGCCCGCCGTCCTCCGGTGGTTTGTTACACAGCAGCCCTCCAACGTGGCGTCCACTGTCTTCCGGGTGTGGGAGCGCCTCACCACCCAGCCCAGCAGCTGCCGGCCTCCAGCCCCGCCGTGGCGCTCCGACTGCTGATGTCACCGCCGTGTCACTGATCAGGGGCTGTGCTAATGCGCAATAGCTCGACCCGGTGACATCTGGTGGCGAGCCTGGGAGGGTAGCAGGCAGGAGGGCCGGGCAGAAGTCGTCGAGAGGGGAGAAGCTTCCAGTGGAGTCGTAAGTGATGGTCACCTTCCCGGCAAGCCCTGGTCAGGGGGCCGCTGCTTCTCATAGCCTGACGTTGTGGATTTTTAAGAGGGAACCTTTTCCTCACAAGACACAAGAGCAGAGCCCGACAAGAGGCTCGAACTCATAAACCGCGTGATCATGACCAGACCTGAAGTCGGCCACTCAGCCGACTGAGCACCCAGGTGCCCTGTGATCGGGGATCGATCGAGATTTTCCATGGGAGTTTACCTGGAAATTGCGGGGCCGCTTAGGCAGGTTTCCCAGCAGCACACCCCTCAGAGGCGATGGGGGTTTACTGTGACTGTTGGGTTTTGTGGAATAAGGCGTTTCACGGGCAGGGGTGTGGATTAGAATCTCTTGCTTCCTTTTCCAGCCTGGTTT
>NW_021869518.1:0-821 GCF_006229205.1 Suricata suricatta | reverse complement strand
GCTGCTTCCTTGGGAACCTCATTGCTTTACTGTTCAATGAGCCTTTGCCTGGCCTTGCAGACATGTGTGCCAAAGCCCCAGTGGGACCTGGGATTGCCCAGGCATCTCTACCATGTACTCATCAGCCATAACTCAAGTTTGTGTCCTTCTCACCTTCTGAGGAGCAAGAGTATCAGTACTCCCTGCAAATTACATCCTAGGTCTTCACGTTTTGCAAGGGGATGATACTGGGGTCCCGGCTTCCCAAATCAGTACTTACTGACCTCAAGCTGTCTCCTCATTGGCAACCTGGGGCATTTTGTAAATAGGGCGCATGTTTTCTAATTCAGCCATATCAAAGTTAATAAGATCAAATAAGGTTCTTTCATATTATATTAGTTGACATCAAACCCAATTAGATAGTTCTGAAAATCTGAGTTGACAGAGAAGGCTGCTCCCACCAGTGAGTTTTCCAGAAAATAAGTCCTGACTCATGGTGCAGCACCTCAACGATTCAGCATATAGTTCAGACCCTCCTATAAGCTCCCCTCCCATGGCTTGTGTCAGGTCTCCTGCTGCTGACAAGTGGGAATCAGCCCCGGGGTTGGCCTCCTGTCCATGACTTTGTTTATTCAACACAAGCAATTGGGCCACTGGCACAGAGACTGGAATGAGGAACCAACAGCATCTGATCCCAGATGTAATTTCTAAGGGGATCCAGTGGGCAGAGCCAAGCCACCAGGTATGTGGTGCTGATATAGAGAGATGTCCACAGTTTTGGAACAATCCCCAGAAACTCCCCATCCCACCCCCTCCTGGCACCAGCAGATACTGAGAAATTC
>NW_021869517.1:0-821 GCF_006229205.1 Suricata suricatta | reverse complement strand
TAAGTCTAATTACATGAAATAGAAGTTGGAGTTTTGATTTTTTACTTTGCTTTTTCTGTTTGGAGTGTAATTGTAACTACTGTATTGTAAATGATGGAAAATAATTGCATATGTTAAAAAAATAAATAAACAGAAAAAAATTTAAAAAAAAAGGAATATACGGTATCATCCAATGAGAACAGAGGATTTGGTATTTTACTTGCTAAATTAATCATTAATAATTTCTCATTAAAAAAAAAAATAAGACCAGAAAGAAAATTTTTGACTGGCGCACAATATCAAGAACAACTTTTAACACAATAGGCCTTTGAGAAGACTGTAATAAATATGGAGTCAATGAATAAGTGAATAACTCTTTTTTCAATTTCCATGTCTTAAAGACATACCATGGCAAATTCTACAGATAATCTCTTTGCCTCTTATAAATTGACTGTTCTAGACAAACAGTGAAAAGGATGGGATTGGTAAGAAAGTAGTTGTAATGGGGAAAAACCTATCAAGAGAATGAAAATATTTTTGGAAGAAAATAAAAAGTAAAAAACAATTTGCTGGTGTTTTTCAGATGTTTTCTTTAAGCCAGTTTATTATTTCACTCATTATATAATGCTATGCTTTAAGCACGTATCTCAACAAAGATGAAATGTTTGATAAAGTGTTTTTTAACTTACATAAAAAGAATACTTAAATTTTTTTAACGTTTATTTTTGAGACCGAGACAGAGCATAAGCAGGGGAGGGGCAGAAAGAGAGGGAGACACAGAATCCAAAGTAGGCTCTAGGCTCCGAGCTGTCAGCACAGAGCCCGAGGCAGGGCTCGAACCC
>NW_021869516.1:0-821 GCF_006229205.1 Suricata suricatta | reverse complement strand
GCCTATATTAGGCAGCTTGCTATTGCTAAAGGAGTTTTTGAAAACCATTTTTTTAAGCCAAAGAATACTTTTTGAATATGGATTTTTAGATACAATAGTATATAAACTTGAAGAAAGAAAGAGAAAGATGCTCTGATTCAAATGGTGTCTCTAGAATCCCACCCCAATTCTAACTGCCCCTGAAGCTATCTTGCTAAAAGTATATTTTTCAAATTGTGCGTCAGGCTTCATTAGTGGAGAGTAACATTAATTTATTGAGTCTCAGTCTGCATTTACAAAATGCAAAATAAAAGATTAGGTTTCATCATATGCCGTAAAGATAAGTATGTCATGGGAAATTATTATTCTATTGTTATTTACTTACACGTGGGTTTTACTTCTGTGTTTCCTGGTCAGAGAATTAACGAGAGATCTACTGTACAATGTTGTGCTGAGAGTTGACGACCCTGTATTGTGCATTTAAAATCTTGTGAAGAGGGTAGAATCTCATATTAGGTGTTCTTAGAACAATAAAAGAACATTTTTTTAAGTTTGAAATTCACTGCCTTAAAATGCTTCTTGGGGTGCCTGCTGGCTCTGTCGGTGGAGCATGCAACACTTGATCTCAGGGTTGTAAGTTCAAGCCCTATGTTGGGTGCAGAGACCGCTTAAAAATAAATAAAAGAATAAAAGAAATAAACAAACAAACAAATAAATAAAGTAATTCTTAAAGTGCAGGTAAAAACATCCAGTGTAGTGCAATTGTTCCAAATGTCAGCTCACTTCAGGAAGACCTGTGGGATTTGACAGAAATACAGAGTCCCAGATGCCACTGCTAGAGA
>NW_021869515.1:0-1667 GCF_006229205.1 Suricata suricatta | reverse complement strand
CATAAAACCTATTATTATTCTTAAATTCATTTTCAGTGTAATCATTCTCTCAGAGAGACACAATCTTGCATTATTGCATTTACTTAAACTCTACAAGAAATCAAACTAATCTGTAGTGACAGTCAACTTATCAGCAGTTGCCTGAGACCTGGAGGAACACAGAAAGAGGAGGCACAAGGGATTACAAAGACAGGCAAGAACCCTTTTAGGAGTGATGGACATGTTCACTCTTTGGGTTGTGTTAATGTTTTCACAAAATTTATCAAATTGTACACTTCAAATATGTGCAATTTCTTATATGTTGAGTTTCCTTCAATAAAGCTACTAAGGAAGATAAGAAAATGAACTAAATAACCTGATGCTTGTCCTCTCATCTCCAAGGATGCTGGAGCCAAAGCAGCCCTTGTTAGTTATTTGTTTTTGCCAAATGAAATTACTCCAAAGATTCATTAGGGACTGTTCAGGATAAGTCACCAAGGACCTTTTGTTTATTCATTTATTTGCAGATAGGGCAAACCAAAAAAAAAAGGTCAAGGTTGATATCTGTCCCTGTCCAGAGAGATTTGAAATACCAACTCTTTCAAAAGAGGTGGGACTTTCTGGCGTTATACTACCATTAAGAGCATTTTTCCCCTTTTACATGTTAAATTTTTTTTACCATCATAATGTTAAGATTACAAGGTAATATTTCTTAGGCCTTTCATGAGAAAACCAGTCCAATTTGTTGGACAGAGCAAGCTCAGAAACTTCCCTACATGTTTGGAGAACCCATGAGAGTAAATGTGGATGCATTAGCAAAAATGAAAAGAAGTTCACAAGAAAATCTTCATCAAACCTACCATTTCAACTAAGTGCCTTTAAGAATTACTATATTCAAACAACTTAGAGAAGTTATTGTTTTCTGACAGAAAAGTAAGTATGATAAATTTTGCAACATTAGTAATATTTCCCTTTGGGAAAATTTGGCCATATTTTTCTCTGAGAGGAAAAGATTTCACCTGCCTGTATCAAAATCAGATATGTGAGGTATAACATATTTTATAAAGCCTCCAAAGATACATATGAGATATTTCAATAGTAAATTGGTATATATATAAATAAAAATCCCAACATAAGAAATATCCAGAAATAACATCAGCTATACCACCAACTTCAAATTGTAAAATAAAAACACCCAGTGTGTGTGTGTGTGTGTGTGTGTGTGTATTTCTCCCTTCATCACTCTAAATCTGGCTGCAGAAATACCACTCAATAGAAATCTCTGCCTCCTTTTAAATATTTATTGAAAGATAAACTGAAATCAATTGGTTCTATATCACTCTCAGTTAGTTTACTGAATTCCATCTTATAATACTGTGTAATATCTTATAAGAAAAAAATGTTTTGTGCATTAATGTCCATAGCATGTTGAACTGAGTAAGAGTATACAGTGATGTACACGTACAGAGATAAGAAGAAAGGATGTGAGGGAAATAGGTTGACTGCAGCAATCATTCTCCACTACTTCTGAATGTAATCTTATATATTTGCTGACTCTGTCCCCAGATTCTCTGAAAGGGTTCTAGTTTTCAGCCAAACTATGAGCCGAGGTCAGCATTTCTTTCTTGGATTGGTGGCCATCATCTTGTGGATTTAACAGTATGTGATGGCAAACCTCCAGATGGGGC
>NW_021869514.1:0-821 GCF_006229205.1 Suricata suricatta | reverse complement strand
GAAGAGAATGCAATGGATTGAGAAAGTTACACTTCCTGAAATATTATGAGATTTTCAGTTGCAAGAAGAAGGATTTGGGTTGGAATTTAAAGGATGACAGGATTCCTCCACCCAACAGATATAAGGAAAAAGTAAACAGCAGTTTGAGCAAAGCAACAAAAGTTAAATACAGGGCATATAACATGAAAGACAAACTAAAACAGATAAAATAGATTTCTTGAAGGAAAGCAACAGGAAGTGATTATAAAAAGAGCTTGCTAAATTTCAATGTTTTCAGGTTTCCTGTGGATGGCATTCTTTATAGTGTGGAGGTTCAGTACATATTGTTCAGTTCAGTTGTTTGAAGTAATTTCATCTAGCTTGAAAACTATACTTCATATTTTCATACTTCTCAAGAGTTTATTATGCAAAGAAATTGGCTATATATTTTGAACTTTATTCCCTGTGTTCTTAGAATTTTTATTATACCCAACCTTTCTGAAGTTCACTGCTGAAGGAAAGGCCTTACCTAGGTCACTGCCACATCTCCAGAGCTCTTCAATGCAACTTTTCTGGCTTACACACAACTTTCACCTGTCATTTTGACACTGCTTTCTTGCAGGCCACAACTGTTGGGTATTACATGTGCTTCCATGCTCTGTGTTTCTTTGTAGTTCATTGTTCGTAGTACTTAACTTTTAATTCCTTAGTTAACAGCTAAAATACTCTGAAAAGTAATACCTATTGAACACTTACTATGGCTTAGGTATTAGGCTATATGTTTTATAATTATCGTCTCATTTAATTATCACAACAAATCTATTAGTGATAAAAACAAATGA
>NW_021869513.1:0-821 GCF_006229205.1 Suricata suricatta | reverse complement strand
TTTCAAAATTAGATAGGTGGGGAAAAAGTTCAAATGATAATAAAGATTAATCACTTAAAACATTAATTTAATTTTAGTAATATATATTCAAAGTTCTAGAAATCAGTAAAATCAACAATACAAAAGTATAAATCATAAAAATAATAAGTAAAGTAAAAGCTTCAAAAATAAGATGACAGAAACTTCTAATTAATTAATTCATAAGGGATACATAATATGAAGGAGAATAAAACAGTGAAAGTCAGGAAGTAAATAAGTACATAACCCAAAAGTCATTGTTTCTTCTGTTCTAGAAGATTTCCAAAAGCAGTACAGGGAAAGAAAATCAGAACTCCATTTTGTTTTTGTTTTTTGTTTTTATTTATAGTTTATTGTCAAGTTGGTTTCCATATAACACCCAGTGCTCTTCCCCACAAGTGTCCTCCTCCATGACCATCACCTCCCTTCCTCTTTCCCCCTTCGCCTTCAGCCCTCAGTTTGTTTTCAGTATTCAATAGCCTCTCATGATTTGCCTCCCTCCCTCTGCCTAACTCCTTCTCCCCCTTCCCCTCTCCATGGTCCTCTGTTAGGTTTCTTCTGTTAGACCTATGAGGGAAAACATATGGTATCGGTCCCTCTCCGCCTGACTTATTTCGTTTAGCATGACACCCTCGGGGTCCATCCACATTGCTACAAATGGCCAGATTTCATTCTTTCTCATTGCCGTGTAGTATTCCATTGTATATATAAACCACATCTTCTTCATCCATTCATCAGGTGATGGACATTTAGGCTCTTCCCATGATTTGGCTATTGTTAACATTGCTGCTATGAACATTGGG
>NW_021869512.1:0-821 GCF_006229205.1 Suricata suricatta | reverse complement strand
TCTATAGAGAATCTTCTTATTCTTAAGAAATATACACAGAACTATTAAGAGGCATGATGTGTGCAATCTACTCTCAAATGGTTTAGAAACAATTGTGTAATATGTGCATGTGTGTTTAGATGATGTGTGTACAGTTGTCTATAAATATGGACAACTCTATACATTTGCTCTGTGTGTGTGTGTGTGTGTGTGTGCATATCTGCAGACAGAATAAGAAAGAATATGAAAAAGTATAGAAAGTGGTGAAAATCACTAAATCAGGGTAAGGAATAAACAGTAGTTCTTTCTACTCTTTTTGAGACTTTTCTTTGTTAATACTTAAAGCTTAAAAATCTAGGTTTAAAATATTTTATGTGAAAAATGTGAAAAGATGGCAAAGTATTCCCCACAAAAAAACATCTGATAACTATCTAGTACTTTGAGACAAACCCACAAAATTATTGCAAATAATGCTATCTGTTAAATGAACATCTACTCTCCGAAGACCACTGGAATATATTAACTAATTCTTTTTGAAACGGAGAATTAAGCCATAAATGTTTATCATGAGGAAGAAAAATTATGAGCTATAAGAGCTCAAATGAACCTTAGAAATCACCTGGTCCAAACTTCCTTCAAAGACAGAAAATCATTTATATTTCCTTAAAGATACATCATCCACTCTTAATCTATAGGATAACTCACTCTGTACTCATATCCTGATGGTCTCAATTATATATAACTCATCATTCTAAAAATTGTAAATAAAAAGAACCAACTATTTATTGTCTTTTCTGTCCTAGCTGTAATATAAGGTAACAAAAATAGTTGAAATGGGAAAG
>NW_021869511.1:0-821 GCF_006229205.1 Suricata suricatta | reverse complement strand
ACGTGGCAAAGAAGCCTCAATCTCCTGATTTGATTCATAATTCCGTAAAAACATCTTCCAGGGGCCCTTTGCAACACCTCCCGCCCTTTCCCGCCACCTTCAGGAGCGGGCAAATAAAATTTCTGAGGAGTCATGGTCACTAAGACCACAGCAAATAGAGGCTGTGTCTAACTTTACAACTGGAGAGACTCAGCGGGGGAGGCTTGGCTTCCGGGGGGCGCCCCCTCCATCTAGGATAAAACCCGCGAGGTCCCGAGTGGTGGGTGGGCTGGTAGGTGTGGGACAGAAGAACGGGAGGGAAGCTAGGAATCACGAAGCCTCCTCCGCTGGGATCGCCTCCTCTTTGAGTGGCCTCCACTCCGTCGTTCAGAATTAGTAAAACGATGCTCAGGCCAAACAGTCGCCCCCGCCCAGCCAGACTGGGCTCGGGAAGGGAGCGTTCCAGGGGAGCGGGGCCGAGCGTAGGAGAGGGCCATTCGGCCAGAAGTGGGGAGCTGACAGTGTCCCCTCCCGCCTCCGTCGCGTGGGGGAAAGACCTAGATGGCAGTGGTCCACGTACGGTGCCCTTCTATGCTCTCCTCCTTTCTCAGGGCCCGGGAGAGGGTGGTTCCCTCCGCTTTCTCCCACCCTCGAGTAGCATCACCCCTCCGCGGGACGCTTGGTTGGGTCCGGGGCGGGGCCGACAGGCGCTCCACGTGCGGCCGCGAGCTAGGCGCTCTGCTCCCGCAGCCCGGCGGCCACCCCCGCCACCTCGGGGCGGGCGTGGGGGCGGAGCCTCTGGGGGCGGGGCGGGAGGCGTAGGCTGGGGGCGGGCCGGACGC
>NW_021869510.1:0-821 GCF_006229205.1 Suricata suricatta | reverse complement strand
CTCAGGCTCAAAGGAAGATGCGGTTATTATAGAAGTGACTCTTCCCGGGAACCATGCTTCCGGGATTGGATACAGTGCACTCTGGCATTTTGTGTGTCCGCAATCACAGCTGTGTGTGTTGAGGGGGGGAGGGTATGTGTCATAATTTGGAGTTGTGCATGGCACAGTGTCAATATCGTCTTAATAACTTTGCCCTAGAGCCTTTCATTGGCTACCCTGGAGTCTGGTAAGAAGCCTTAATTAGTTCTCCCGGTGACCTGGGGAAACAGGGTCTTCTTCCTGATTCGCAGATATGGAATCCCAAGCCCGGAGTTGGGAGGTGCCTTTAGCTAACCTTGCACCACCCGCGCCCCAGACAGTGTGGGGCTCCTCATGAAATCAGCGAGATCAGGATTAGGGGAGAGGGTCTGTCGTGTATCCATCTCACTTTGTTCTTTGCAGTCCTCAGAGCCCCCAACTTGCTAGACATACTCCTTTGGTTTGAGAGGAGAGAGAACCCAGCCAGGGGAAGAGGAGGCTCTGGGTTTTGAAAACCCGAGCTTTTTGTGCACCTGCCTTCTCCCCATCCCCACCCAGCTTTTTCCACCTGTGCCCCAGACTGGATCAGGGTGTCGGTGTCTGTGAGTGTTCTCCGGCCCCACACATAAGACTGCGAGCCTGCAACGCGCTCCTGGTCAGGCTGGGGGACTGCGTTTCCCTGCTGCTGTCCCCCAGCGTCCCCGGGAGCCGAGGGCGCGGGCCCTTTAAATCCTCCGGGGCGGCGGCGGTGGGCCGGGGATGACATCAGCGGTCGGGCCCGGGGCTCAATGGGAGCCGGCGGG
>NW_021869509.1:0-821 GCF_006229205.1 Suricata suricatta | reverse complement strand
AGGCTGTCACATCCGTTCAATATTTCTCCTGAAATAATCTTGGGTATTGCTGTTGATGGTTACCATAGTGGTATTAAGGTTGGCAGAAGGAGATGATGTAATCTCGAGCATGCTGATGACATCCTAGCTGCTGAGTCCGTGGTTTCTGCACTAAGAAAGCTTGTGCCTTAGATGAGGGATGATTTAGACGCTCATAATGGCAGCTGAAAAGCAGAATATTTTAGCAGCAGTGCAAACTGGGATTGAATAAGAAAAGCAAGTGAAGGGTTATGCTACCAGTAGTTTATGATAGGTAGTGAGAGCCACGGCCCCCTGGCTTGTAAAGGAGAATGCCTTGTCAGCATTCATGAAGATGAGGTCCAGAGCATAAAATGTCTGCCTGGGAGGCAGTCAGCTTCACATTATCTCACCCCAGGTCCTTTCTTGGTTCTAATTTAGTCCTGGTGTCTGATTAGTATGAAATAGCTGTGAGCGAAGCCTCAATTTACAGACTTTTACCAAAAGAGGAGATGAAGATCAACACAGAAATGCGGCTACTGTCAAGCTGAGTTAAACCCAGAGTGATGACGACAATATCTTAGTGAAGGAGAAGAATGACAGCAGGCTGAAAGAAAGCATCATCTGTTTCCAGAATCCCGGAACATTTCGTTCTGAAATAACTCATTCTGTGTGTCTTGATTTCCTGACAAGTAAATCTTGAAGAACAGAACTGGCATTTATCAGGGCAAAACTAGGATGTGGGTCTCTGGAAGGATTTGTGACAGGGTTTGTAAAAACTGTGTTTTTGAAGAATTCATTGCTATATGAGGGTTCTTAGGATT
>NW_021869508.1:0-821 GCF_006229205.1 Suricata suricatta | reverse complement strand
TCCCTGAGAAGTGCTGTAAATCAATTGTATTCATACCTTATGGCTTGGAACACAGCCACCAGCCTGCTCTTGAGGAGTCATTGTTCAAACTTCACCTGTGATGAACTGAGATATGATACCAGCAGGTGGGAAGCACTAGCAAGAACAATTACACAGGCAGTTGAAGAAGTTGGAGTAAAGTAGTAAAGATAAGGACTATGGGACTGAATGGCTGCTTCTGTGAAAAATGATACATTAAATAAGATAACAATAGGTTGAGGATGGATAATCAACAAAAGTTAGTGTGGAAGCCAATGAATTGGTCTAAACAAAACAAAAACATAAAAACACAACAAAGAAACCCAGCCTTCCTTTCTGTATTTCTCCTTTACTCACCTGTTACTACCACACTCACAACACTGATACCAAATATGTGCTGTTGTTTCCCCACACACACACACACACACACCAAGCAATTCTCTGCAATACCATTTGGGTATTCTACAGTTTCGCTCAATTCTTTTTTTTTCTTTTTATTCTTTATAGTTTATTGTCAAATGAGTTTCCATATAACACCCAGTGCTCTTCTCCACAAGCGTCCTCCTCTATATCCATCACCCCTCTTCTCCTTTCCCCCACCCCCTTCAGCCCTCAGATTGTTTTCAGTATTCAAAAGTTTCTCATGATTTGCCTCCCTCCTTCTCCCTAACTCTTTTTCACCCCTTCCACTCCCAATTGCCCTTTGCTAAGTTTCTCCTGTTAGACTTATCAGTGAAAACATGTGGTATCTGTCCTCTGCCTGACTTATTTCACTTAGCATGACACCCTTGAGGTCCATCCAC
>NW_021869507.1:0-821 GCF_006229205.1 Suricata suricatta | reverse complement strand
CCCCCCCTCCCCCCAACTTTGGCTTCACCATCTGTAATTTATCACTTGGTCTCCAATGGGGCAAAGAGGACAGAGATGATAAAATAATTTGTATGTAATTATCACTGCTGAAGAAAAAATCAGAAGTGGCAAACATGCCTTGCAGCTGGGATTGCAAATTAAACCCAGCATGGTGTTCGGCTTTTAACTTCTGGCAAAAATAATGACCGATGGAATTGTTTTTCTCCAGAGATAGTGTCCGGTGCAAAACAAGAACTTGTGACCTGTCCAAGGGGCAATTTCGCATCCTTGCTCATTAACATTCTTTTTCCCACTTCTTGAGATCTGAACATGTCCCCATTTAGACAGAGTTGTCCTTGAGGGGTGCATGGGTGGCTCCGTCGGTTAAGCATCTAGCTCAGGTCGTGATTTCACAGTGCGTGGGTTCGAGCCCCGCGTCGGACTCCACATTGTGACTGCAGACTCAGCTTGGTATTCTCTTTCTTTCTCCCTCTGCTCCCCCAACTCACGCTTTCTCTCTCTCTCAACAATAGGTAAACTTAAGCATAAATTAAAAAAAGAAAGAGGTGTCATTGAGAGAGATACCTGGGGGCATCACATTCCCGGATTACAAAACTATAGTAATGAAAACAATATGGTACCATGGAGTATTATGCAGCCACAAAACAGAATGAGATCTTACCGTTTGTGCCAACAAGCTTGGATCTTTTGAGTGCTTTCTGCTTGGTGAAACAGGACAGGCAGAGAAAAGAAATCCCATGTGCTCCCACTTAGATGTGAAATCGAATACAAAACCAAACCCAATCCCACCTTGTAGATAC
>NW_021869506.1:0-821 GCF_006229205.1 Suricata suricatta | reverse complement strand
TGTAGATTACAGTTGCATCTGTATTCTAAAACAGATTTAAAGCAGCTTTCACAAATAGCGCATAGAACAAAAATAGTGAACTAAAACTCAGGATAATTGCTATATAATTATAATGATAATTCTCAAATTTGGCTTTGAATTTTCAGGCAATTAAGATAAAAAAGAGATGTAATTAAGTTAAAAAAAAGCTTACCAAAAAGAGATTTTTTAATTCTTTTTTCTTTTAATATTTATTTATTTATTTTAAGTAAGCTCTACTCCCAGTGTGGGGCTTGAACTCACCCACAAATCAAGAGACACATGCTCTACTGACTGAGCCAACCAGGCACCCCTTGAATTTTTTTTATTTAAGTAGTATAGTTTTTATTCTAAGAAAAGTGTTGCTTAGCATCATAATACAAAATACATTGTTCATATTAGGCATTATCTAGAAGAAATTGAGTGATATAATGATACAGTATATTATTATCAGTTTTACCGTCAGATTTTATATAGCAACTTTAATGAAAGTCAAAGGTGTAATACTGAATATAATTCATTGAGGGTGTTTTGTGAGTTTCCAGTGTAGAGTTTATAGTGTCTAGAGTGGAGAGATAGCATATTCTTTAAATATTATGTTACTACGTTATTTAGTTGGTCTTTTGGCAGGGGGTAGATAGCAGAGAAGTTGGAATTACATACTCTGATTTGGGCCTAAAAAGCTAGACATTCAGTGTGCTTGGTTGACAGAAAAATGCATCTGCTTAGAAATAAGGTAATCAAGTAATAAAATTGATAGCCTGTTGTAAAAATTGAAGATCCTAACTAGGTTTCTCTGACAG
>NW_021869505.1:0-821 GCF_006229205.1 Suricata suricatta | reverse complement strand
ATGAAGAACAGGGAACCCAGGGGAAGCAGCCTTGCTGGGACCAAGCAGGAGATGGCACTGGGAACCTCGGGGACCTAAGGGGGAGAAGCTGTTAACTTGGTGCTAGCAGCAGTGCCACACCAGGAGCTGTCCTTGGGCTACAGGCCAGAAAGCAGGCAGTGTGCGCCTCCTGTCGGGCAGAAGCACCGGTGCAGCCTGCAGGGACCAGGGAGACCCAGCACCTGTGGGGCTGAGACAGAACTTGCTCTCAGCTTGTAGGTGAAGGCAAGTCAGAGAGCATGCAGCAGAGGCGTGGGACACTCAAGTAAATGAGTAGGATACACAACAAAGTTGAATTCAGGAAGTAACAAATAAAATGAGCATAAACTGCCTACTTTAAACAGAAGTGAAGACAAAATGAAAATAAAACACATCAATTTCAAAGGAAAATTCACTGCAGGAAAATAAAAGACTAAGGGAGCGCATGCATCCAACGAACTCTGACCCAAGAAGGACGTTGCAAACAGGCTACAAGCTGCCTTCCCAGATGATGAGATTCCTGTCAGTGGAATCCTGTGCTCCCAGAGAAGTCGGAGTAGGAAATAGGTGCACTCCTAGGTCGATATTGCTGTACCTAAAAAAATGTCATTAGTCAGTCTGCAGGGACTCCAGGGGACTAAAGAGAAGGGGCAGACTTCAGTTGCAGATACAGCATTGCTTTGATGAAGAAATGGACTTTTCCAGTGTCCTTAAACAAAACCATAGCTGAATCAGAAATTCCTTGAAAACGCTGCAAAGGAGAAATCTTTTCAGCGGGTGGACACTGACCTCTAGGGGAAGTC
>NW_021869504.1:0-1668 GCF_006229205.1 Suricata suricatta | reverse complement strand
TAATGTGCATGGCTTATAAGTACATTAGTAGTAAATAAAACAAATGCTATTACCGGAAGATTTTTAAAAAGTAGGTATCATACAAAAATAGCAAGCTCATAAGAAAAGGTATATTCATCACTCAGGGATGTCAATGTTGACTTTAGACCTGTAAGTACCAATTCTTAATGCTCTACATTTCATTGAAGTTTTGATACTGGTAGGTCCTTAGGAATTTCACCGGAGAGCACTCATTTAATGGCTCTGAAAATTGCAAGCTGGCATATTTAGTAGTTTTCTGAATGACCCTGCACTGCTAGAGTTAAATTGGAACCTGACCTGATATTAGAGAACCTTTTCCATAGTCCATTATTATGACATTACAAAAATTCATACATATCTAAGATTCTGAATACTTGCATGCAAGACGGGATGTGACTCCTCAAAGACAGGGGGATGCCCTACTGATCTTTGTTTAGCTAAAGCATAGCATTGTGCCGGGGTCAGAGACAGAATTTGTCAAATGAGAAGTTTCACGAATGTCTTCCCTGGGTAACCTTGGGAAATTACTTCATCTTTTCCATTGTCACTTCCTGATCCACAAAATTGAATAAAACTCATCTTATTTTTTCCATAGGCTGCTTTTAAATATATATTTATTTGCTTATTAAGAAAATTATGGTTTTTCAAAATGGTAACTTTATTATGATATAATTACCATTTTGAAAAATACATATTTATATACATTGAAAAATATCTATACATTGTTTTATTTGATATATTAAGTTATTTTAAAGATTTATATGTATCAATATTCATATATTTATATGCCTGTATATAGGTAAATACAAACATATAAAGTGTATTGTTAAATCTTTTACTGCAAATTTTTATTTGAATGAACAAAAGGATAAAGGATTATAGTCAGAACTTTGGTCTTTTTTTTTCTTCTGTAAAATGACTAAGTTATTTTATGCCTGAAATAATAAAAATTCCTTATGATCACACACAACTGTTACTGCTTTTTGACATTCTCTCAAATCATGTTTTCAGAGGCTCCTTACTTTAAAAAAAGTATTTCTTAAAAAATTGTTTCTAATAACTAGTGTTGTTTATCGCTGTGTACTTTGACAGTGTTGCCTGTAAATATTTCTTATCCTTAAATGTTTATGACTTATATTTGGTCTTCTTAAAAATATTCTTGACTTTGCCTATCCCAAATTCAGACCCTATAGTCAAAATTATATTTAAAAAACAATTAGAATATATTTTGTGAATAAATAATATTCGGATTTCCTAAAATGGCCATTTGGTAACACAGGTTGGTTTTGATGACTAAATGAGATAATTATGCTGAAAAGCTATTGAGAACTGAAAAGCTGGATAAATTTACTGTTCTTATGGTTGGAACATTTTATAGTGGCTACTCCTGAAACTCTGAAACGTAATTTGGAGCCTTGCCTCAACAGTCTAACTTAGTCTCTGAGACCTATATTGTAGGGTAATATTCATGTAATATAGATCATATTCATTTAACTACTTCATAGGTATTATTTGTTTATTTAACTATATATGCCCAGCTTTTCATCTTACCTTTAAAAACAAAATAGCCATTCATTAATATAAGTAAGATGGGTATCAAGGTCTTCATATACATGAAGATATTCTTCACTCCACTCTCCTGCTTCA
>NW_021869503.1:0-821 GCF_006229205.1 Suricata suricatta | reverse complement strand
TTTTTTTTTCTCTCTCTCTCTAATAGGCTTCCTCAGGGGAGGAGGAGGCCAGGGGAGGGAAGACACAGACAGGGTGGGGATGAAGGGGGCTCCTAGAGGAGAAGTGGACTTTAGCATCAGAATAGCAGGCAGCTCAGAAGAGAGTGCAATTGTAAAGAGTCCCTTTGACAAGCCTGTGAACAATGGGCTTTGGTGGCAATGATACCAAGTTTTGTATCTCCCTTTTCTGCAGTCTGACTTCTTACGTTGTTCCCAGCCCCTCAGTAAAGTTTCATCACACTCCATGGCTGGTGTCAGCTATGTCTTTGGGACAAAGGGAGGAGCTGGTGTCCGCAGAGGATGGACAAGTCACAGGGACATGAGGTCAGGAGATGACAAGAGTTGATTAGTAGCAGTAAGTAAGCCAAAACTATGAGCTTCTCCCATAGATCCTCAGAAGTTCTTGGAAAAGAACACTGGATTATCTCTTGGTCACACAGAATGGGGTTCAGATTATTGGAGGGGAGATACAGTCAGAGATGTTTGTCATTTGGGGCACCATGCAATACATGGACCCACTTTTAATGCTCAGGTAAGGCTAAGAGGCTATATGAGTCTTGAGAGTTAGAGCCCCGTTCCACTGTGACAATCAAGCAGATCAGAGACCTGCTTTCCCAGCCCCCCACCCTTGGAGTGGGAGGATAAGATGGGGGTTGGTCAATCAGGCACCTGCCCCATACCATGAATTGGAAACTAGTGAGTCAAAAAAGAGAGGCTGTGGAGAATCCATTCTGGGGAGTACGGGGCAGGGGGGTGGGGTGGAGGACAGCTGAAATCTCCAA
>NW_021869502.1:0-821 GCF_006229205.1 Suricata suricatta | reverse complement strand
ATTCCTTGGTTTCTCAAACCCTCAAAAGAAAAGTATTAACATTTTATATTCAAATTTAATACTTCTTGTTACAACTTATATATTTCTCATATTATTTAAGTCTTTTGATAAATGCAATTCAAATGACTCCATGATATTTTCACATCATATAATAATTGAGATGCTTTTGGCTTCAAGCAAGAAAAGAAAAAAAAAAAAAACCCTGATTCAAAATGGTCTTAGTCATGAGAAAATTTGTTATCCCACAAAACTGAGAGACCAAATTCAGTCCAAATCTGGTCTGAGGCTCAACAGTGTTACCAAGGAGCTAGGTTCTTTCTCTTTCTCTGATCATCATGGCTTTCATCCTAAGGTTGTTTCTCCTTAATATTGTGATTTGGCTGCCAGCAGAGGGCCTCCTTAACATGGAGCCAGAGAGACACAGACAGGGAAAATCCAATTCGACGTGTACTTTCTAGGGTAAAGTCATGCTCTGATGGCTTAAACAAGTGGCTCTCTAATAATTATGAATTAGGAATCCCAACTTATCACATTTTTCACTTGAATTAATGTTATACCACTTCACATACGATGCACGGATTTAAAAATGGTATAATTCCATTTGTCCCCATTGGGGCCATTGTTGAATATTTTACTTCTCTGTACACTACAACTCTGTTGTACAGTTATTATATGTGAATTGAAAATACAGAATTGGTTTTTTAAAATTGTTTTTAATGTTTATTTATTTTTGAGAGAGACAGAGCATGGGCGAGAGAATGGCAGAGAGAAAGGGAGACACAGAATCTGAAGCAGGCTCCAGGCTTTGGACTGTCAGCCCA
>NW_021869501.1:0-821 GCF_006229205.1 Suricata suricatta | reverse complement strand
TTACAAAATCCATTCTGTCAGAACAAAACTGAACTTTTAATTTGCATTTGACACTACTGCTTCGCGTTAATTTCTAACCTTCCAGAAGCAGTATTTCATTTAATTAAAAATATTTTTTGAAAACCAAACCTTACGTTTATTTATTAGGATCCACAGTTTCAAGATAATAAATACTTACAGAGGATAGCCACTTACGAGTTCCATGACCACTGCGTGGCGATTATAATCAATCGGTTTTGGGACAGGAAATTTCCTCTCATACAATGCCTACAACATAGCAAAATAAGTATAAACTAACAAAGAGGTCATTAATTCTTAGGGTAAAATAAAAGTAAACATACCTGCCTACAACTAGAAGAAACATGAAAGACTTTACAAAATTACAATTAACACATAATTATTTATGACTTATTCACAGCACAAAATGAGCTACACATAAAATAAAATTTTAAAGCAGTTAATTCACTTTTTCACCAAATGTTAAATTTACTGAACATTTACTAAATATTATACATGGTACTAGGGTTATAGAAATGAATGTAAAAAAGCCTGTCCCCAAAAAGTCTACAATCTCTTAGGATATATTCTCTTCATTTTATTTTTTAATTATAATTATTATTTTTTAATCTTGATTTTAAGTAGTCACCATGCCCAATGTGGGGTTTGAACTCGTGATCAAGTCACGTGCTCTACCAGCTGAACTAGCCAGCCACTCCAGGATACATCCTCTTCTTATTCTGCTGCATTTCTGCCACCAATTGGGAGTGTGCTTGGACATTCAAATGGAATAAACTGTGATTTAGGAAATACTCTTATATTCC
>NW_021869500.1:0-821 GCF_006229205.1 Suricata suricatta | reverse complement strand
GCTTAGGGTAAACAAGGACTCAACCTCTATCAACTCAAGTGAACACACTTGACTCATTTCTGGTTTATGGAATGCTATAAACCAAAGATGTCTAGAACTTAAGAATTTGCCCTCTAAACTTTGTATACCCCCTCTAATTATCCAAACTAAGTTAATTATAACCCAAGGATGTCTGCTCTATCTTCCCTCATTTCCCGAAATAAGATGACCATAATCACCTTGCAAAGTTTCATCGAAAGAGTGACTTCGCTCTGTATACTCACAAGCATCCTTCTCCATTTCTACTTACTTTGTACTACAAATCTGAGGTCTCTTCCTTTCAATTAAACTCTATTCTTGATCCAAGTCCCAGGGCAAACACTGACTTCCCTTAAAACCTTTTCTAAGGAATCAGTTAGACTAAGTCCTCTCCTCCATGCTGAGTCCTGCCTTCTCCACCTCTCCTCCAAGTGGACAGCACAGTGTACACTTTGGAGTGATGGACATTCATTCAACCTCTGGCTGCTCACCTTGTCCCAGACAAGTCAGATAGCCTCCCTGAATCACTTATTTCTTATTTTTTAAATGTGGAATTCAGAACTCATGGAATTACCATTGTCATTACTAATCATGAAATTATATACACATTTTTTATAGTTCTGCTATACATTTATATACGTTTTTATAAAAGAATTGTCACATTCACCAATGAAATATTTTGGGAAAGAATTGCCTTGGACACTTTGCCAAAAGCTAAGGACCTCCTTCTTCTGATAACAGTGAACAAATAAATATAATAAACTGCATGTTTTTTGTCCTTGGAAATATAAAACCTGACTCAC
>NW_021869499.1:0-821 GCF_006229205.1 Suricata suricatta | reverse complement strand
AGTTCAGCTACGTTGTTATTGATATGGTATTCAATCTCTGTGTGTCAGAGGTTTTCTTATTTATATTTTAGATTTTCTATCTATGTCATTTAAATAAAATTCTTTCTAGCTCTAAACTGGTGTCTTTTTTATTGCAACACACAACATAATATGTACGACATACATTTACTTGCAAAGCATTCATATAAACAAAAGAAATATTATATCGTATTATTCAATAATGATTGCTTACATTTATTTCAGGCTCTTTATACACATATTAAATCTTCTCAAAAAATTAAGTAAATTCATCATAATTATCTCCAATTATAGAGGAGGAAATGAAAGTTTAAAGATTAAGAATATTGCCCAAATTCATCCATCTAGGATTGATAGAATGGAATTTACATTTAACTCTGATCAGTTCATTTTATTTGAAACAATCTGAAAAGAAGTCAATTCTGAGGTTTCATTTTCTCTCCAGGGTCATTGTGTCAGATGCTATATGTTAAAACTCAGTACTGCCCCTGCCTTCCAAGTACTTCTCCATAATGCAGGAGTGGAAAGCCCCAGATTTCCTTGATACCAGAGTCCCAAGTCTGTCCTTGCTGTCCTTGTCCTTGAGGGGTTCTCAGTGTGATTTGGGATATAGGCAAGAAGAACCTTCCAGTCTAGAGACACATTGCTATGGGAGGTTGCCAATAGTTTCTTGGTGATCTCTGAGAACCACTGACTGCAGTGCCATGGGCATCTAAGCTCATCCACTGCCTGGTGTCTGGAATCTCAGTACTTTTTTTAAATTAAAAATTGTTTATTTTTTGAGAGAGAGAGACAAAGTATGA
>NW_021869498.1:0-821 GCF_006229205.1 Suricata suricatta | reverse complement strand
TGTATGTTCCATGAGTTTAGAAAAATGTGTAATGATATGTATGTACCATTATAATACCATGGAGAATGTATTCACTGCCTTTACAATTCTGTTTTCCTGTCCATCCATCCTTCCAACTTCTGACAACCACTTCTGAACTTTTTTTTACTGTTTCCCTAGTTTTGACTTTTTAAAAATGTCATATACTTGAAATCATAGAGTGTGTAGACTTTCAGATTGGTTTTCCTCGCCTAGTAATATGCATTAAAATTTCTCCACTATCTCTTTGGTTTGATAACTCATTGCTTTTTACCATTGCTTATTTCCTTGTTTGGTTGTATCAAGCTTATTTATCCATTTACCTACTGAAGAAAATATTGATTGCTTTCAAGTTTTGTAAATTATGAAAACAGCTCTATAAACATATGTGTTCAGGTTCTATGTGAATATAAGTTTTTAACTGTTTTTGGATAATATCAAAGAGCATGAATTGCTAGATCTTATTTTATGCTAAGAGTATGTTTAGTTTTGTAGAAGAAAACAAAGAAACAACATCCTATTGCCTTCTAAAGTAGCTAAGCCATGTTGCATTCCCACCAGTAATACATGTGATTCCCAGTTGCTCTATATCTTTATTAGCTTTTGGTATTGTCGGGTTCCAGATTTTGGCCATTCTAATAGATGTGTGGTGATAACATTGCTGTTTAATTTTGCATTTTCCTGATAACATACAACCTGGAGCATCTTTTCATATGCTTATTTGCCATCTGTATATCTTCTTTGGTGCAATGTCATTTAAGGTCTTTGTCCCATTTTTTAAACAGCTCAGTTTTTTCCTGATT
>NW_021869497.1:0-821 GCF_006229205.1 Suricata suricatta | reverse complement strand
ACTAAAGTTCATAGTCTCTCCACTTCTGCTCATTGTCATGCTCTTCTATAAGAGTGTTGGTCTGCAATATAATGGGTGCCTATCTTTGTTGACTTACTACTATTGGTTTTCTTCTGACATTGACAGGAAATGATGGGATAGTATTCATCCAACGACTTTCACCAAAGAACTTAATCTCTGCCAATATAAACCAAACTCTTCCAATTACTTCAAAGGGTTAAAAAATAAGGTTTCGCAAATCTTGTATTTTAAGCATGCCAAGATTTGTCTGGTTATGGCTCTGTCATGGGGGCACCCATTAAGGAGGTCATCAACAATTTGCTTGACCAGCTAGTGCAGAAAAGACAGCAATAAGCCATTATGCAAGTGCTGAGTCTAGACAGGGCTGTTATACTCGATACCCTGTGGCTCACACATAACTACTTAGATTGTTTAGGTAATAACTCTGGCCAACCATTTTTTGGTGGTGGTCATTTCTGACTTCTGAAGGCTGATCAGCGTATTATTCCTGTTATAGCATGCTATCGTGAGGCACATTCAGTTGTAATGTTGTATCTCTTATCTTTAACAACTGGAGGAAATTCAAGAATGTCCACACAAGGGTGGCACAAGAAGCTGGAGCCATTTTGCTCTTTGTGGTCAGCCACAACAACATATAATTCACGTCAATCTTTGACATGGAAAGCAGCATAACTCAAGTGGATGGCATTGTATGTGTCTGGCCTTACAAAATAAAAATCTTATCTTCACATCCTGTGAGCTCTTCTTTTAACCCTATGGCAGGAAAGGCTTTTCATCCAGGGAACAGTTCTATACTTGGA
>NW_021869496.1:0-821 GCF_006229205.1 Suricata suricatta | reverse complement strand
GAGAGAGAGAGAGAGAGAGAGAGAGAGAGAGAGAGAGGCAGACAATGGGGAAGGGGCAGAGAGAGAGTAGAGAGAGAGAATTCCAAGAAGGCTCCATGCTATCAGTTCAGAGCCTCATGTGGGGCTAGATCTCATGAACCTTGAGAAAATGACACAAGACAAAATCCAGAATCTGATGCTTAACCCAGCGAGGCACCCAGGCGCCCCCTGGTGTTAGGAATACATTAAGACTATCCCTCAGAGATCACTTCATTTTAAATTTAGAATCATATGCATTTTTAAATGTTTATTTATTTTGGTTGAGGGACAGAGAGAGAAGGCGAAAAAGAATTTCAAGCAGGATCTGAGCTGTCAGTTCAGAGCCTGACACAGGACTAAACTCATGAACCCTGAGATCATGACCTGAGGAGTTGGGTACTTAACTGATTCAACCACCCCAGGCATCACTGGAATCATGTTTTTAAAGTAGTGATATTTTGTTCATTCATTTTCAGACAGATATTCAGAAAATTCTACTCTATGGCAGACACTTTTTTTGACTTTTTTTTTCTTTGTGAAAATGGCTCAACCACATTCTCTCAGTAATTCATGGTCTGAGAATATTGATCGCTTCTGTGTTCATGCTTTAAACAATAAAGAAATATGAGGCTCCTGGATGGCTCAGTTGACTGAGTGTCCAACTTTGGCTTGGTTCATGATCTCGTGGTTTGTGGGTTTGAGCCTCAGGTCGGGCTCTGTGCTGACAGCTTGGAGCATGGAGCCTGATTCAGATTCTGTGTCTCCCTCTCTCTGCCCCTCCCCCACTCAGAGACTATCTCTTC
>NW_021869495.1:0-821 GCF_006229205.1 Suricata suricatta | reverse complement strand
TCTCCAAAGGTATCTTCTCTCTTCTATTATTCTGGCACTTCTGAAGTGGATATTAAAAACTTTGATATCATTAGAGGCTGATCAGCTTTCTTAACCTACTTGTCTATAGAAAGCTGAGGACTTAAGAGTTAAGTTTCATATAATCACAGATGTTTGCTTTAGCAGGTTAACTCTCTCAAAAAGTTAGCTTCACATCTCTTTGTTTCCAGCCAGTCCCATGAGCCACAAGCTATATCTAGAGTTAATGTCTCTCTTTTGGTTTAACCATAGGAACCATGAACCTCTCAGGCACAGTGGGAGAGTTGTACTCTTAGACTCTTTTCCTGAACTGTCTTGTCCAATGAAATGGATATACTTTGTAGCACCTTAATTCATCAAGGAGTTTTACATTGGATGTGACACTGGGGCAGCTGAATGGCTCAGTTGGTTAAGTGTCCCAACTTTGGCTTACGACATGATCTGATAGTTCAGTGGGTTGAGCCCTATGTCAGGCTCTGTGCCTGGAGCCTGCTTTGGATTCTGTGTCTTCCTCTTTCTGCCCCTTTCCCATTCATGTTCTGTCTCTCAAAAATAAAAAAAATGTTAAAAAATTTTTTTAAAAAATGAATGTGACAGCCAAACTATCGATTGTATTCTTTCTGGATCACTGAGTATTAATCAACCTTTGTTGTTTGAGGAATTTCTCAATAGTATCTTTTACTGGTCAGGATTGAAAAGCAATTGCCTTTTCCAATCCTATAATTCCTTACATTTTTGGATTCTCTCTATGGTCTCTCGTTTCTGCTTATGAACTGGTCAGTTATTTTTTAATGCATTTCTTC
>NW_021869494.1:0-821 GCF_006229205.1 Suricata suricatta | reverse complement strand
ACAGGACTAGTACCATTTACCACATTTTTAGTTATCTTTGAGTTTATTTTTTTTAATAATCTACTTTGGGAACTACATATATCAGTATAGATATTTACACATATATAAATCCATTTGGTCATTAAAAAATATTTCTCAAACACATACTAAGCAAAAGCTGCAATACCTGGGGAGAGGTGATAGCAAAGAAAAGGAAAGGGCGTTGCTTCTATCATGTAGCAAAGAATGTATATAGAAATAAATATAACAGAGGAGTGACTCTTTCTGCTGAATGCTATAGGAAGTTGCAAGATGCTATAGAAGTATAGAAAAGATGTATGACCTAGTCCAGAAGATAAAAGATTTCCAGAAAAATAAATTTTTATTTGTGTCCTGAAATTATCAGACATTACCAGAGTAGTCAGTAGGAATGTTGTTCACTCAAATGGAAGAGCATATGTGGAGAAATCTGGGAGAAAGTGCAATACAATGTAAGAACTGAAGGGGCGCCTGGATGGCTCAATCCGCTAAGTGTCCCACTTTGGCTCAGGTTATGATATCACTGTTCTGGGGTTCCAGCTCCACGTCTCAGAACCTGGAGCCTGCTTCAGATTCTGTCTCCCTCTCTCTCTGTCCTTATGCCACCCATACTCGTGCTCACTCTTGCTCTCTCTCAAAAATAAACAAACATTAAAAACATTTTAAAAAAACAGTATAAGAACTGAAGGTGAATCCCCTGCATCTGGAGAGTAGAAAGAGAGAGGTGAAGAGGAGATCCACGGGGCCAGTTCACTCAGAGTCCCAGAGACAGGGGAGCCTGGTGGTTCAGTCTGTTAAGCCTC
>NW_021869493.1:0-1668 GCF_006229205.1 Suricata suricatta | reverse complement strand
TGTACTTTTGTTTGACTGTATTTCTCCTTGTAAATTGTAGCACCCAACACCTCAGTTAACATTATAGGTATTTCCTATTGCAGGATGTCACCTCCTCTAGATACTGGGTTGAGGTTAAAACTTTCCTTCCTTCTTTCCCTCCTTCCTTATTTCTTTCTTTCTTTTAAAAACAATTTTAATGTTTATTTATTTTTGAGAGGGGGGCAGAGAGAGAGTGAGACAGAGGATCTGAAGCAGGCTCTGCACTGACAGCAGAGACCCCGATGTGGGGCCTGAGCCGAAATCCAGAGCTGGACAGCTAACCGACTGAGCCTCCCAGGTGCCCCAGATTTCTTTCTTTGTACCAAGAACAGGAGAAGATTCTCGCAGGATCCATTTTTTTAGTGTGTTTTGGCCTCTGACTTTTTCTTTCTCATGGTTATAACAGCAGTGGGGTCCATGTATTCCGAGTCTCCCTGAGCCAATAATGCGTCCTAGAATTCTAACCTGGGTAGAGTGCCTCTTTCATTTTACAGATGCGACAGCTGAGGACCACACAAGTTGAGGGGATGTTCCAGGTCACCCTGTACCTGCACATCTTTGAAACTCTTATTCTTATCACCTGGCAGAGGAAGTTCCTCACAGCATTTCTTAAAGCACTGAAGTGTAATGGGCAAGTAACCACGGGCACATTAAGAAAGGGACATTATTCTTGAGTAGCAACCCATTCAGGTAGAAGAAATGCTTTCAAAACAATAATTTCCCAGAGTCCTGAAAGATTTTGGGACTCAGAAAATGTCTAAAGAATGGAAATTAGTTGAGCGAGAGCTGGTAAGTGAGTCTACTGAAGAAGACAAACCAACACACACATTGTCTGGTCCTTGGTCCTTGAAGTCTGGGAAGAAATTCAAATGGCAAATCAAAACAGTATAGGTTGTTCTTTATCCCATCTGATCAGACAGTGTTTTCTGAGAAAGATACTCAGATGGCCTTATTTTTTTAGTAAAAGTTGGAGAGCCCGGAAGGAAGTGGGATGTCTTGAAACAGTTGGCATGATCATAGCCTAGGGAAGGTATCTGCTTCGAGGCTGGCTTTGCTAGAAGGGACATGGAACCCTCACTCGGCTTTAGAAAATGATTTCTTCTCAGACATATCTGAGACACGTTGTTCTCTGTCATATCAGTGGTACTCCTTGACCCTCTGCTTCTCAAACCTTCTAACGTTTCAGTTCACATATTTCTGAGACTCACACGTTTAGAAGAGTGGCAACATTCACTTCTCCAAACCCCAGATATCTCAGTCATGGAAGGCACTTGCATGTACCTCTTAGAAATTTCTTGCAAAGTTTCTATTTCAACAGTGGAATCTTGCTCTGAAGTGATAGTAAAATATATGAGTGACATTAAACATTCCAATCATTACCATAAAGGAACCTAAAATTTGTTTTGTCTACTTTTACTAGCGGGCACACACAACTTCATTCCTGGCTCTTTATTACCACCCACAGGCTAAACCTCAGACTGAGAAGATGGGCTCGGTAATTAAAGGAGGCCCTCGCTTCAGTCACAGGTCCAGCAGAGGCTGAACCGGCAGGCCCGCCAGCTGTGGATTTGCTAACCCAGAGAGCGACCGTGATTGTGGCGCACGGAATTCCTCCCAGTCATTCCCATCTTATTAATGCTTCAGTGT
>NW_021869492.1:0-821 GCF_006229205.1 Suricata suricatta | reverse complement strand
GGAACACTGTGATAGCATTCACCTCCTTCCCAGCTCCCAAAGCTGGCAGCATCTCCAGCACCAGAAACTGGCTAAAACTGCCTGGGATTCTGAAATCTGGGCACTTGCAGCAGAAAATGCTTATCAATGGAGAGAGTAAGTCCCTATGTCAGCTGAGCGGAGAATGTACAAGCGTGGCAGCTTGGGGGTTCAGGGCATGAGTTCCTCTAGTCGCCCCTATTCAGGGTCTAAGTGGGATTGAATGGCTTTTGTGGGGCCTTCCAGACATGATGAAAGTCCAGCGGTCTCTTGGCTACTGCCTCCCAGGTCACAGTAAGCCTCCCCTCACGCCCTGCCACCCCCCGCTCCCCCCCAGGCAAGGCAATGGAATGTGGCTGGATCTTAGCATCGGTAACCTGGGAATCACATGCATTTTTGTTTAATTAAATTCAGTAATACATAAGCCACATGTGTTAAGAGAATAATGGCACCCCCAAAGCTGTCCCTGGCCTCATCCCGAGAGCCTGTGACTGTGTTAGGTTGCATGACCAAGGGAAAACAAGACTACAGATGACATTAAGGTTGCTAACCAATTAACTTTAAGATTGAGGGATTAGCCTGGGTTATCTAGGTGAGCCTGATGTAATACCCAGGGTGCTTCACAGTGAGAGAAAGGCAAGGGGAGAGGTTGAAGTGATGTCAAGTGAGGACTCAGGGTAATTCTGCTGACGTCTTGGTTTCAGCCCAATCAAGCCCATGCTGGACTTGTAGGCGACAGAACCGTAACACCGTAACGCTGTGTTAGAGTCAGCCACTAAGTCTGCGGTAATTTGGTACCGCAT
>NW_021869491.1:0-821 GCF_006229205.1 Suricata suricatta | reverse complement strand
TTTTTCTTCCTTTTCTAATAGGACCTATTTCTTTGCCCAGCGTTTCCCATGACGCTCCGCTTCAGGTCCCTGAGGGCTTGGCTTCTGCGAGGTAGGTCAGGACGCCCTGCCCGCCACCTTGAGATGACGTTTGTGCACAATGAAGCGCACAGACTGTGACGACTCGATAAACCAATATTGCTGCATAACCGTGACCCCAGTGAGGATCTGGAACCTGCCAGGACTCTAAGAGGGCCAAAGGGCTACGGTCACTTCGTGTGACAACTGGGGGCTGGCTGACTACCGGGCAGGGCGCCTATACAAGAGACTCCTGGGGATTTCATATTCTTCACACGCCAGGTGTGCAAGGAAGTGTTATATTGATTTACAAAGTGGAATATCAAGTTACACGGACTCCCCGGACCTGGATCTCTAACAATACCTGTAACTAAGCCGGCTATTCCTTATTCACATTACTTTCAGATGTTTAGGGACCGCACAGTTTCTTTATGTTCTGCCGTTTTTCCACCGAGCCCTTCCCTGGGGGGCAGCGGGATGCCTGAGGACCTTGACCACCAGGGTTAGTACAGACACGGTTCTGGGGCTCGGCTGGCCCCCCACGTGGTGCCTCTCCCCTCGCAGATGCTCCTGGCCCTGCTGGACCCCCAGCCACCCTCCTGTCCTAGCCCTGCTCCCACAGCTCTGCACCTCCCAGCTGGAGGCCAGGTAAGTGTCTTGGCTGTGCTGCCCCCGAGGACCAGGGCCCTGGAGCCACTTCTGAGATGAAGGACAGTCCATCAGAACTGCCCTCTGGCCTCTCTGGCCGGCAGAGGCCCTGAGTC
>NW_021869490.1:0-821 GCF_006229205.1 Suricata suricatta | reverse complement strand
AATTACTAGAATAAAGGAGAAGAATGACACGATCATTTTAATAGATGCATATAAATGACAAATTACAGTTTCTTTTGATATTTTTTAAAAGAATATTTTAGCAAAGAAGGAATAAAAAGGAACTTGCTCAACCTGAGAAAATCATCTGTATAAAACCCACAACTTCTGTCATTCATTATGGTGGATACTAAGATTGGAAGGAAAGGTCTTTCCCCTCCTCATTTGATTTCTGCATTGTGCCCTAGGCTCCACCCTTTGTAGTAAGATAAGGAAAAGAAATAAAGGACACACAGGTTAGAAAGAAAAATATTGAAACTGTAAAAATAAATGTATGCGTAAGTGACCTTATTGTATAAGTAGAAAATGCTAAGTGTTCTACAAAAAATATCTAATAGAGGGGTGCCTGAGTGCCTCCGTAGGTTAAGCGTCCAACTTTGGTTCAGGTCAAGATCTCATGGTCTGTGGGTTGAGGCCTGCGTCAGGTTCTAGGCTAATGGCTCAGAATCTGGAGTCTGCTTCAGATTCTGTGTCTCCCCCTCTCTCTGCCCTTCCACTGCTCATGCTTGTCTGTCGCTGTTTCTCAATAATAAATAAAAGAAATGTTAAATAAATAAGTATATAAATAAATAAAGGAATCTAGATTAACAAATCAATCTCATCAAAAGAACACAGGGGGAGAGCTTATCCTATCTAAATAAAAGACGTTAACTACTGGGGAACCTGGGAGGCTTAGTCGGGTAAATCTGACTTTGGCTCAGGTCATGATCTCATAGTTTGTGTCGGGCTCTGTGCTGACAACGCAGAGCCTGGAGCCTGCTTCA
>NW_021869489.1:0-821 GCF_006229205.1 Suricata suricatta | reverse complement strand
CAGACCAAAGAAAGCTGCTCAGTTAGAGACACAATCTCTGTCTTAATGCCCTGTGGTTAGAGATGGGACGATAGGATCCCTCTCTTTCCTGGGCCGAGGATGTTCCTCTTCTTCAGGGAGAAGTTCTATGAGCAGATTCAGCCGCTCTTTCTCTTCCCCTCGTCTCTGTGCAGAGGAGCCACCCTCCCCTCCGTGCCTCTGGGTCCCAGTCCATTTTGTCTTCCGCAGCTCGCAATCACACACCTATGAGGCAGTCTTCTTAGAGGACTCCTTTCCTCCCAGACTCTTGCAGTTCAGCGTCCTTTGGCTTCAGCCTTTTTTTTTTTTTTTTTTTTTTTTAGAAATGCAGGTAGGAAGTACGGAACTCCCCATTTTTCTACCATCTTGCCTCCTCCTGTGTTGTCTCTCAGTTTCTGTGGTCTGGCACAGCCTAGCCATATCTTCTGACCATAATCATCTGAAGGCTCAAGGGAGGAATGTCATCACTGGTCGGATTCAATTCTTCACACTGTGTTGGGCTGAGGGCCTCAGTTCATTTGTGAGTAGTGGCCAGAGGTTTCCCTGAAGTGTCTTCTTTCCTAGACTTCCCAAACACGTCAACTATTACCTGTATATCGTGAAGAGTACAGACCGTGGAGGACCAAGGGGCTTGATCTCAGCGGCTTCTTTCCCCAGGGAGTTTGGGGTGCTCCACCCTCCAGGAATGTACATGCCTCTGGCAACCACGAAGCTCTCTCCAAAATTCTTTATTTTGAATTTACATTTTGAAATTTTTTATTCTGGTTAAATTTCAAATTTACAGAGATGTTGCAAAAGTTGTA
>NW_021869488.1:0-821 GCF_006229205.1 Suricata suricatta | reverse complement strand
CCAGGAGAGCCCTACCACAGAAGATTGAAACCAAAATACTTAGGGAAAAAACATGAGAAGGAAACTCAAAAAGTAGTGCAGAAAGTAGAAGAAACCTTCCAAATAAACCTGTAACATTCTCAAAAAGACAAGGCAAGCATGATAATCTCAGACAACAACAGGATGCTCTAAAAAAGGAATACTCAAGACATTCACCCTAGTGTTCCTAGAAATTAACTACTTAGGGGTACCTGAGCAGCTCAGTCGGCTAACTGTCCAACTTCAGCTCAGGTCATGATCTCACAGCTCGTGAGTTCAAGCCCCACGTCAGCCTGCTGACATCTCAGAGCCTTGAGCCTGCTTTGGATTCTGTGTCTCCCTCGTTCTTTGCCCCTTCCCCACTCACGCACACTCTTTGTCTCTCTCTCAACAATAAACACTAAAAAATAAAATAAATAAAATAAAGTATGTCAAAAATGGGGTAAGGGGAGTATGTATAATATACTCTCACCTTATTTACTCAAAAAGAAAGCAAAAATGAAAGATAACAGGAAAAGAGGGAATTCTAAGGCAACAACTAAGGGAGGCACACCTCCAAGAAGAAATATGGGATTACTTATTTTGACAACATTGAGGAGAATTTTACGACACTAGCAGTTTGGGGATGTGTTAGTGGTAGGTACAGAGAAAACTAAAAGGAAGAAACAAGGCAGTGATGCTCTCCAAGGAAGAGAAACCTTTAATAAGAATGTAATCAGGGGAGCCTAGGTGGCTCAGCCCATTAAGCATCATCAGGTCATGATCTTGCGGTGTGTGGGTTCGAGCCCCACATCAGGCTCTGT
>NW_021869487.1:0-821 GCF_006229205.1 Suricata suricatta | reverse complement strand
CAGTCTGCTAAGGGTCCGACTTCAACTCAGGTCATGATCTCGTGGTTGTGGGTTCCAGCCCTGTGTCAGGCTCTGTGCTGACAGCTCAATCCTGGAGCCTGCTTCTAATTCTGTGTGTCTCTCTCTCGGACCCTCCCCTGCTCACACTGTCTCTCTCTCTCTCTCTCAAAAATAAACATTAAAAAAATTTGGGGGGGGGCGCCTGAATGGCTCAGTGGGTTAATCATCTGACTTCAGCTCAGCTCATGATCTCACGGTTCATGAGTTTGAGCCCCACATCGGGCTCTGTGATGACAGCTCGGAGTCTGGAGCCTGTCTCAGATTCTGTGTCTCCCTCTTTCTGACCCTCCCCAGGTTGCTTGCTCACTCACACTCTCTCTCCCTTTCCCTCTCAAAAAATAAACATTAAAAACTTTTTTAAATTTTTAATGGTCACATTTAATGTTTTTTAATCATTATTTTTAAGAAAATCTTGAACACACATTACCAAAGAAAAAAGATGCCAGAAACACAGGACATAAATTTTAAAAGGAAATCTGCACAGCAGGACAAAGCAGCAGCAGAGCAAGGGAAGGATGACAACACAGGTCAAATCAACCAAGTCCAAACACCCAGCATGGAGTCGACACCCCTGCATGGGGCTGAGAAAGGGGTGGGGGTCCGCACGCCTGCCACAGCCCCCGCGCTGAAGGTGCATCTGGCCACCTCTCTCTGACGCCCCACCCCGTCCCGTGCAGAGCTCCGGAGAGATCAGGGAGACAGCAGGTCAAGGGCTGGGCCAGGTACCCACGTGTGAGACCCTGTGATCCTTCCCATAACCT
>NW_021869486.1:0-821 GCF_006229205.1 Suricata suricatta | reverse complement strand
AGCAGAGGGCATGAGTTGGCAAGATAAAGCAATAAAGGGAGGAATCTCAGAGGGATGGTGAGTTGGCCAGTGACTCGAGCAGAGAGCAGAGACCCCACCCGAAGGCAGCTTGGCCCTTATCCTGGGAGCATTAGGAGCTTTTCAGAGTCCAAGCAGTGCTGCTCCCACGGAACCGCTACCTCTTCCCTGAAGTCTTCCCCAGTCTCTGTAATCAGTCCTCTTTTCCTTTATGTCATCGATTTATTTATAGAATGAGTGTTTGTTGACATGATGCCACATAGGAGGCAGTGGGAAGGCGGCAAATAATGTGGGTGCCCAGGAGGGACCTGGAGATGGAGGAACCCAAACAACATAGTTCTGAGAATGAGAACAGATTCCATGTGGGAAAAATGCCTTTATTAGGTCTTGGTTGACGCTGCCTCACAGTAAAGTATTTTGTAAACTAAACCAAGTTTTCAAAACTTTGGTGCCCCTCCCAGGGGAACAGATGCTTGTTTAATGCATCCGTCTTTCTGGCCTCAGCTATGCGCTCTTCTCACCTTCTCCCATTGCCGTAGGATGTTAGGTAAGTGGTCCTGGTTTTCAAATGCAGCCACTGCCAGGATCTTACTTGTTTGATGACACTTTTTTTTTTTTTCCCAGGGCAGAGATTACACTTGACCTAATGATCTAACCTCTCACTTGCTCATGTTCTGGTCCCTAAGGCCAGTCTGCTAAAGCTGCCCTTCACTCCTGGGCATCGGGAGAGACCTGAATGCAGCCCCACACTGCTGGGTGGACACTTTTCAGTAAGAGCTTTCTAGGCACCCAACTGTTGTCAC
>NW_021869485.1:0-821 GCF_006229205.1 Suricata suricatta | reverse complement strand
GGTAACTTAAGAAGGGGATGCCAGAACTGAAGATATGAAACATGACGAGGTTTTATCTCAACATCTAGAAATCACTACTCCTTTTCCCTACAACAGTGATCTGAATCACACTCATACAAAAAGGAACCTTCCAGGAGACATTCTTAAAAAGGAAGCACCAAACCCTACATGTGGATTTGTACCCCTACCCCGTGAAGTTCATTAGGTTTAAAATGTACCCAGCAAGATCTCCAGCAACCCTCCTGTTCCTTCAAAGAATGTAAACCTTATCTTTCTTTTTACAGGAAAAAGAAATTTATATTTATTTATATATGTTAATGTATATTCATCTTTGACAGAGAGACTTTTTAAAGTTTATTTATTTTGAGAGAGAGACTTGTTTTTAGTGTTTCTATAATTTTCAGTGGGGGCGGGCAGATAGGCAGAGATAGAGTGGGCCACGAAATCCAAAGCAAACTCCAGGCTCTGACCTCTCAACACAGATCCCAACACAGGGCTCCAATCCGTGAACCACAGATCATGACCTCAGCCGAAGTCAGACGCTTAACTGACTCAGCGACCCAGGCGACCCAGGTATTTTTAGTTATTGAGAGGTATCAGAATTCATGCTTTGATGATGAGGATTGGGCATTATAGTTGCTTTATGGTAGCCTAGTACAATCAATGCAGTTGCTTCAAGGTAGACTAGCCTATACACTAGTGAGTGGCTCATTCTAACATTATTAATGGCATACAATATGACAGTCATAGTCACAATGCAGTATTCGAAATATGGTTACATTTTCATAAGAACCACTTACCAAAAATAAATAAAAACCATT
>NW_021869484.1:0-821 GCF_006229205.1 Suricata suricatta | reverse complement strand
TTCCTGCTTTGTCAAAAATTAATTGGCCATACATTTGTGGGTCCAGTTTTGGGTTCTCTATTCTATTCCATTGGTCTATGTGTCTGTTTCTGTGCCAATACCATACTGTCTTGATGATGACAGCTTTTTAGTAGAGTCTAAAATCTGGGATTGTGATGCCACCCATTCTGGTTTTCTTCTTCAATATTACTTTGGCTATTTGGGGTCTTTTGTGGTTCCATATGAATTTGAGGATAGTTTGTTTTAGCTTTGAGAAGAATGTTGATGCAATTTTGATGGGGATTGCATTGAATGTGTAGATTGCTTTAGGTAGTAAAGACATTTTCACAATGTTTATTCTTCCAATCTATAAACAGGGAATGCTTTTCCATTTCTTGGTGTCTTCTTCAGTCTCTTTCATAAGTTTTCTATAGTTTTCATCATATAGGTCTTTTACATCCTTGGTTAGTTTTACTCCTAGATATCAGTTTTTAGATGATTAAATTCTAGAGATCAAATTTACAGCATGGTGATGGTCCTTAATATTACTGTATTATAACTTGAAATTTGCTAAGACAGTAGATCCTTATTTGTTATCACCACACACACACAGAAGTAACTGTGAAATAATGTTAGACATGTTAATTAAATTGGCTGTGCTACATTTCCAGTGTATACACTATTAAATGTTTGTATACTTTAGAAAATAGCACCATGTATGCCCTAAATATATCGATTTTTTTTTTCAATTCTATCTAAATAAAACTGAAAAACACACAAACCAGAAACTGCATCAGAGTTAGCAGTTGCATGAAAAGGTGGAAATGATGCTCTTAAAAAAG
>NW_021869483.1:0-821 GCF_006229205.1 Suricata suricatta | reverse complement strand
CATTTTCCACAGTTTTTATTGGCAACCCTTTTGTAGTCAAAGATGCATTTCAGGATTACATACTCAGCTTTCTACTAATGAGTCCTACACTTCTGTCAGTGATTGTACAGATGGAAGTGATGATGCGTTCCCAAATCTCTTACATAAGACTTTTAAAATTAAAAAAAATTTTTTAAATTTATTTTTGAGAGACAAAGAGAGACAGCATGAGCAGGAGAGGGTCAGAGAGAGAGGAACACACAGAATCAGAAGCAGGCTCCAGGCCCTGAGCTGTCAGCACAGAGCCTGATGAGGGGCTTGAACCCACAAACTGTGAGATCATAACCTGAGCCAAAGTTGGACACTCAACCTACTGAGCCACCCAGGTGCCCCTATAGCCTTTTTAAGGACTTAAAGCACCAGGCTTTCAAGAGAAACCACTACAGGGGCACCTGGGTGACTCAGTTGGTTAAGCTTCGGCTCAGGTCATGATCTTGTGGTTCGTGGGTTCAAGCCCCACGTCGGGCCCTGTGTTGACAGTTCAGAGCCTGGAGCCTACTTCAGATTCTGTGTCTCCCTCTCAGTGTCCCCCGCTCATGCTCTGTCTCTGTCTCAAAAATAAACATTGAAAAAAAAGTTATCACTACGTGAAATTACACAGGAGGTTGTACCTTTTATTTCTATATAGTCTTAACAATTTTTATACTCTTAAAATTGCTTTCTTCCAAAGAATAAATGTGCATTATCATAAAATGTATAGTTAGTACTTGCACTAATATGGAGGATTTTAAGATATATATTGGATATAAAAATACAAATAGTACCTAAATGTTCAGAAGTTG
>NW_021869482.1:0-1668 GCF_006229205.1 Suricata suricatta | reverse complement strand
TTTTATCTTCATGTGTTGGGTAATAATCTGGCATCTGTATATTAAGGGTCACATCATGCAGCTATGGGATCCAGGACCTCTGCTTTGAGAACCGCTCATGGCACATGCAAACACACACACACACACACACACACACACACACACACACACACACACACACACATGGAGTATAGTCTCCCAGGACCATGTGGCAACCAGACCATTCTCACCTCAAGGCACATTAATTAGGCAAACACTGATACAAGGCAAGCTGTTGACAAGAGATTGTCTTTCCTCTAAATATGTGACAATACATCCAAATTCCTGTAGTTAAGTCTTTTATGAGCATGTAAACATGGGTCTCTGTATTAATATGAACTTTTCATGTCCAATATTTAAAGAAATTAAATGTTATGTCAAGAGCTGAGAGCAAGAAAAGTGGTTGAAAGATCCAATGAGCTCAGGGGACCCCTAGTGATGGGGATGAGAATGTGTCCTTGATTCTGGGAACACCCCAACTTCAGGTGGTTCTTCTTGAAGCCCAGGATAATGAAGCAGCAAAAAGCAATTTATCCAAAAGGAAAAGTTGGGATGCCTTTAAGTTATCAAGACCTCCCACCAAATGACAAGCAAGGGAAAACACCACAGTTCGCTAAAGGAAATACACAAAGTACAACAAAAGTGGGGGATTTTAATAATTATTTGCTTTAAAAACTTCTTATAAATGAAATAAAATGCAAAACTTTTATCATCAGAAACTTGTATTTTGAATTTTGGATCTACATATGTTTGCTTTTTGAACTTGGAGAACGAACCAAACTGCTCTTTTTACATTTAAATTCTACTTAGTTAACAGACCATGCAACATATTGTTTTCAGGAGTAGAATTCAGGGACAAATCACTGGTAACACCCAATGCTCTTCACAACAAGTGCCCTTCTTAATCTGCATCACCCATGTAGCCCATTTCACACCCACCAGCCCCCATCACCCCTCAACTTGTTTTCTATTCTTAATGACTCTTGTGATTTTTCCCTCTCTTCTCTTCCCCCACCTTCCCAACCAAACTATTGTAAGTGCTACCATCCTCCCCAAAATAGTAAGACTAGAGGTACCCATTCTGCTCAGGTGGTTGACAGATTTAGTGAATACACCATAAAGAGCTGAGAAGAGTTTCCTCTGTTGATAATGGGAGCTTTTCACTGGTGAGGAGATTTGACTGAGTTTTTTACTTCTTTCAAATGTCCCCATCACTTCCCCACCTCTGGAGCCCCTATTCCACAGCCTTGTTTCAGTTTTTGTCCTGTCTCCACCTATCACAGGCTGGCACCTCTCTAGCCAATATTCACATATACCCGAGAGATCTTTCTATATTACAATTACGTACTGTCCACCTTCCTGATTTAATACCTTTCATTTGACCCTCTGCTGGAGAATGAACCCCAAATTCCACACCTTCCAACACTTGGCTTGACTGAACTACCAGCTTTGCACTCACAATGCCTCACCCACATCAATCCTATCAACACTGAACTGAAGTTGTACCTTCACCTGAAGCCCCAGTCACAGGGCTTGGAGCCTCTGATACCTGCTTCCCTCTGCTTGGAGTCACCCACTGGTCTATTTGGAATTTTTCACCTCCCCTCTGTCTTGAAAATACCCTCTCCTCTTTCAGAAGCAAGGAGTCAT
>NW_021869481.1:0-821 GCF_006229205.1 Suricata suricatta | reverse complement strand
CCCAAGGGGGTGCAGGGAGGTCACGGTGCAGTGCAGAGTGGCCGTCTGTCCGGCTGCCACAGACACCGACTTGTCCGGCTGGATCACCTGCAGCTCCGCCTCACCTGCCACACCTGGGGGGAACACAAAGCAGGTATTTCTCATCCTCGTGTGATCCTGTCTGTCTTCTCAAGTGTTTACGCACAACAGCTTTCGCTGACCGAGTGCACACCGCGAGTGAGACTTGACCTCAGCACGCTGCATGGACACAGCACATAACCCTCACGATGAGCCTGTAACACGGGACTCTATTACAGCTGAGGACACCAAGCCACAGAGAGACTGAGTGACGTGGCACATGGCAGTGGGAAGTGCCTCCGCCCTCCCTGAAGGCTCCGTGCTTCCCCAAATGACTCTGCGTGTATACTGTGTGGCCTCTTCTGGTGTTACACTTTCTGAACCCCTGCATTCAGATGTGGTTTATATACATAGACCATTATGTGTGAGGTAAAGTGATGATTTGTTTTCTGGGCTGTGCATTTAACTTCCAGAACCCTCTATGGATCGACTTCCCTCCTCCACAAGCACATGCACATGCTGGGGTCTGTTCTGTCAGCCTGGGTAACTGAGTGGCAGTGATGGTCACAGCTTTCAACACACAATAAACATGTGCTTCAATGAGATGTAAAACATTCTTTCAAAAACCTGTGGGTTTTTTCTCATATCATAAACAGTTTAATTTATGAATGCTATTGCAAAACATTATTTAAAACCATTTGATGGCTGTGTGTGTGTGTGTGTGTGTGCGTGTGTGTGTGTGTATGTACCTGTTTGAAACAAAA
>NW_021869480.1:0-821 GCF_006229205.1 Suricata suricatta | reverse complement strand
CTCTCTCTCTCTCTCTCTCTCTCTGCCACTCCGTCACTCACACACTCTCAACAAATAAATAAACTTCAAAAAGAAGAAGAAGAAATAGCAACATGCAGCAAATGCAAACTCTTAATAACAATCAAAAATGAAAATGTAAACAAGTTTGAAATACTATTATGTATTACACACCGGCAAGAACAGATTTAAGATAATACTGTTGTTGGAGATGTGGCAAAACAGGCACCCTCCTGCCTTGGGCAAACCATATCAGAGGCAGGGGAGGGTGGAGGAGGGCACAGATAGGGAGACACTGACGACCAGACTGGCGGATGGCTCCACAAGCCCACACGCCTCTGCCCAGATGAGTGGGCAGACAGGCTCCTGACTCCGCCCGCTGAGCAGCCAGGACAGGACTGCACTGCTTAATCCTGGCCCCAGGATTGGCCCTCCCACCAGCCACCAGGTAGCACTGCCGGTGCTACCCACTCAGGGTCAGGGCTTTGAGCAGCCCACAGCAGAGGCACTGGACTGAGAACGGAGCCCAGGCAGGCTGCGATGCTGGGGGCTGGGAGCATTCCTGAGGGAGGCCAGCCCGGTGTGAAGTGCGGGTGGCCTGCTTAGGGGGAAGGCCCAGGGCTCCTCCCTCAAGCACCCCCACCCTCCACCCCTGCTCCCGCCACTCTCTGGGGGCATCATCTGGAAGAACTGTTCTCACTAGGCTCCACCTTTCACCCTCACCCCATCCCCCACCCTGCGCTCAGCGGCTGGGCCCTGTGGAGGCCAGGTACCTCGACAGAGGTGCCAGGCTCAGTGAGCTGTGGGGGGGGGGGGGGGGGGGA
>NW_021869479.1:0-821 GCF_006229205.1 Suricata suricatta | reverse complement strand
ATTTTTGGTGTTAGGGTAATACTGGCCTCATAGAATGAACTGGAAGCTTCCCTTTCTATTTTTTGGAATATTATGAGAAGAATAGCTATTAACTCTTTTTTTATGTTTAATAGAATACAACTGAAGCCATCTGTTCTTGGACTTTTGTTTGTTGGGGGGTTTTTTGACTACTGGCTCAATTTCATTAATAGTAAGTGGTCTCTTCAGATTTTGTTTATTCCTGTTAGTTTGGTGAGAGTACAAGTTTCGAGAAATTTATCTATTTTTTTTTTAGGTTCAATTAGTTAGTATATAACATTTTGTAGTAGTCTCTTATAATCCTTTGTATTTTTGTGGTGTCAGATATAACTTCTATTTTGTCTGAGTTTATCTGAGTCCTCCCTTTTTTAAAAAAAAATTTTAGTAAGTCTTGCTAACAGTTTATTTTGTTAATCTTTTTGAAGAACCCAGCTCTTAGTTTCATTGATATTTTCTAATGTGGGTTTTTTTTTTCTTTTCTATTTTCTTTATTTTCCCTCTAATCTATTTCCTTTCTTCTAACTTTAGACTTCATTTTTTTTTCTTTTTCTAATTCCTTTAGGTGTAAAGTTAGGTTGTTTGAGATTTTCCTTGTTTCTTGAAGTAAGCCTGTATTGCTATAAACTTCTATCTTGAACCGTTTTTGCTAAATCCCAAAGATTTTGAACCAACAAAGATCTGGTGTTTCCAATTTCATTTGCCTCCAGGTACTCCTCAACTTCCTCTTTGACTTCTTCATTGACCTATAGGATGTTTAGTAGCATGTTGTTTAGCCTCCAAGTGTTTGTGGTTTTTCCATTTTT
>NW_021869478.1:0-821 GCF_006229205.1 Suricata suricatta | reverse complement strand
CTCTTGTGGGAATTGCTGGCATGAATTATCTTCCTCCATCTTCTCATTTCCAACCACTCTGTGTCTCTGAATCTAAAGTACAACTCTTGTTGACAGTGTATGCTTGGAGTTTGTTCTTTTAAAAATCCTCTCTGTGATTGAAGAAGACACCAAGAAATGGAAAAACATTCCCTGTTCATGGATCAGAAGAATAAACATTGTAAAAATGTCATTACTACCCAAAGCAATCTACACATTCAATGCAATCCCCATCAAAATTGCACCAACATTCTTCTCAAAGCTAGAACAAACTATCCTCAAATTTGTTTGGAACCACAAAAGACCCCAAATACCCAAAGTCATATTGAAGAAGAAAACCAAAACAGGAGGCATCACAATCCCAGACTTAAGCCTCTACTACAAAGCTGTCATCATCAAGACAGTATGGTATTGGCACAAAAACAGACACACAGAACAATGGAATAGAATAGAGAACCCAGAACTGGGCCCACAAATGTACGGCCAATTAATTGTTGACAAAGCAGGAAAGAGTATGCGATGGAAAAAAGACTGCCTCTTTAGCAGGTGGTGCTGGGAGAACTGGACAGCAACATCCAGAAGAATGAAACTAGACCACTTTCTTACACCATACACAAGAATAAACTCAAAATGGCTGAAGGACCTGAATGTGAGACAGGAAACCATCAAAACCCTCGAGGAGAAAGTAGGAAACAACCTCCTTGACCTCAACCAGAGCAATTTTCTACCCGACACATCCCCAAAGGCATGGGAAATGAAAGGAAAACTGAACTCTTGGGACCTCATCAAGATAAAAAGCTTCT
>NW_021869477.1:0-821 GCF_006229205.1 Suricata suricatta | reverse complement strand
TATCATGTTATCTGTGAAAAGTGAAAGATTGACTTTATCCTCGCAAATTCTGATGCCTTTTATTTCTGATTGTTGTCTGATTACAAATGCTAGGAATTCCAGCACTATGTTAAACAACAGTGGTGACAGTGGACATCTCTGTCATGTTCCTGATCTCAGGGGGAAAACTCTTTGTTTTTCCTCATTGAGGATAATATTAGCTGTGGGCTTTTCTTAACTGGCTTTTATGATGCGTAAGTAAGTTCTTTCTATCCCTACTCTCTTGAAGGTTTTATTAAGAAAGGATGCTATATTTTGTTAAATTCTTTATCCACATTTATCAATTGCATTATATGCTTTTAATCTTTTCTTTTGTTTATGTGATGTATCATATTGATTGATTTGCAAATATTGAATCAGTCCTGTAACCCAGGAATGAATCCCACTTGATCATGTTTGATCATGGTGGATAAATCATTTTATATGCTGTTGAACTCAATTTGCTAGTATCTTGTTGAGTATTTTTGCATCTGTATTCATCAAGGATATTGGCCTGCACTTCTCTTTGTTTGCTAGGTCTCTGTCTGGTTTGCGAATCAAGTGATGCTTGCTTCGTAGAATGAGTCCAGACGTTTTCCTTCTATTTCTATTTTTTCAAATAGCTTGAGAAGAATGGGTATTTG
Organism: Suricata suricatta; assembly: GCF_006229205.1. Lineage (NCBI taxonomy): Eukaryota > Metazoa > Chordata > Mammalia > Carnivora > Herpestidae > Suricata > Suricata suricatta. The sequence goes on along the minus strand of NW_021869477.1, from coordinate 159 downwards.
GTCTGATATGAATGTCTGGTAGAATTCCCCATGGAAGCCCCCTGGCCCAGGGCTCTTATTCTTTGGGGGATTTTTGATAACTGATTCAATTTCATCCCTGGTTATGAGTCAGTTCAGATTTTCTATCCCTTCCCGTTTGAATTTTGTTAATGCATGTGG
>NW_021869476.1:0-821 GCF_006229205.1 Suricata suricatta | reverse complement strand
CTGCCTTCTTCCCACCCCTCTGTAAGGCAGGCACAAGTGTCCAGATGTGCTCTTCTGTTCTGTAACAAGAAGTTATTTAGACACATCTTTGACAATGAAAAAGTTTTTCAATAACAATCCTATCAGAATTTTAAACTGAGTCCTCCTTAAAGTAGATTATAAAACATGAACTTCTGAGTCTTGATTTACAGGTCTTTGGTGCCATGATTTTTTCCATCAAATACATGTGCACGATGCTATACATCGTGCAGGGGTGGCAGGTTAAAACAGATTTTCTTTTCCTTTCTTTGTAATGTTTATTTATAATGTTTACTTATTTTTGAGAGAGAGAGAGACAGAGCACAAGTGGGAGAGGGGCAGAAGGAGACACACACACAGAATCCAAAGCAGGCTCCAGGCTCTGAGCTGTCAGCACAGAGCCCAACACGGGGCTTGAACCCACGAACCATGAGACCGTGACCTGAGCTGAAGTCAGATGCTTAACCGACTGAACCACCAGGCACCCCAAAACAGATTATTTTCTAAGATTCCTGAATCACTTAGACTTTTGTTTGTTGTTCTTATGTTCTCTCTCAATATGTATAGCATCGTGCACATGTATTTGATGGAAAAAATCATGGCACCAAAGACCTGTAAATCAAGACTCAGAAGTTCATGTTTTATAATCTACTTTAAGGAGGACTCAGTTTAAAATTCTGATAGGATTGTTATTGAAAAACTTTTTCATTGTCAAAGATGTGTCTAAATAACTTCTTGTTACAGAACAGAAGAGCACATCTGGACACTTGTGCCTGCCTTACAGAGGGGTGGGAAGAAGGCAG
>NW_021869475.1:0-821 GCF_006229205.1 Suricata suricatta | reverse complement strand
AGGGGAGGGAGGCACAGTCCTGGCCTGTCGTCCTGTGTGTGAAGTAGAATTCACCCCACCCGACACCAGAGGGGAGAGGAATTACTCACCGAACACACGGAGCTGTCCAGTTACTCTTTCAATCTGGGCATTTATCTTTACGTACTGTAGGGTATAGACTCCTGTGTCCTCCAGGGAGGTGTTCTGGAACAGCAGGGATCCATTGTAATATAATGTCTCTCTGCCAGTGTGTGCGGCTCCCGGGGTAATTTCTTGTGAGTGTGCTGAGTATGATATAATTTGATTACTGGGCTCTATAGTTGTCCCTCGGAACCAGCCACAAGCTAGAATATTCTCAGGCAGATTGTGGACACGCAGAAGAACATCGTTCCCTTTGACAACATTGGGAGGCACCGATTCAGTAGTGACTTGGGCGGTGGTGGGAGGGTTCCAGAAGGCCAAGAGTGAGACTAGGAGGGAAGAGAGAAGACACGGATGAATAATTGGCCTGTGTACTGGGATGGACAGATGGGGCTCTGGAGACTGAGTGGGTCCTAATCCCTCAGCCTTGGGGGCAGGTGTGAGTTGGCACCTGTCTTTGTGGGTCTGTGCGTCTCCTACTGGTGAAGGTCAGTGGCACAACCAGCATTACTTTGGCGCCTCTGAACATGTGATTTTTCTCTGTTTCAAATGCTCTTCCTCAGATGTCTGTGGGCTCACTCCCCCACTGCCCTCAGACACCTGCTCACACTCAGGGGGTCCTTGGGAGAGGCCTGCCACACCGCCTCCTCTAAGGACCCTCTGTCTTCACATTCTGACCTTTCCCTGCTCTGTTCCTTCCA
>NW_021869474.1:0-821 GCF_006229205.1 Suricata suricatta | reverse complement strand
GTCTCACTATCTAGGCTAGACTCTCCGCTGCAGTGTTTAGGAGTGGTGAGAACAGGGGTGCCTGGGTGGCTCAGTCGGTTATGCCTCCGACTTTGGCTCAGGTCAGATCTTACGTTTGTGGGTTCGAGCCCCACATCAGGCTCTGTGCTGACAGCTAGCTCAGAGCCTGGAGCCTGCTTCTGGTTCTGTGTCTCCTTCTCTCTCTGCCCCTCCCCCTCTCATGCTCTGTCTGTCTCTGTACCAAAAATAAATTAATTTTTTAAAAAAGTTAAAAAAAAAAAAGGAGTGGTGAGAACAGGCATCCATCCGTGTCTTGCTTAGATCTTTTAGGGAAAACGTTCTGGTTTCCACCACTAAGTGTTTAATGTTAGCTTGGGGTTCCTGTAGATTCTCTTTAGCAGGTTGAGGAAGTGCTCTTGCCTTTCTGTTTTGCTGTGTTTCTAGCAAAGAATGTTGTTGAATTTGATCAAATGTTCTTATTTGTCTATTGAGTGATTATGTGTGTGTGTGTGTTTGTCCTTTCTACTATCAACATGGCATGTTGCATCATTTGCTTTTCATATGTTAAACCAGTTTGCATTCCTGGAATAAATCCTGCTTGGTCATGGTGTATAATCCCTTTGATAAGTTTCTGGGTTTCATTGGCCTATACTTTGTTGAGGATTATTTGTATCTATGTTCATAAAACCCCTACCTGTAGGTTTTGTGTGTGCGGTGGTAGCCAGTTTGGCAATACTGCCTTGGCATCAGGAGGTGGGGAGCACCTCTCCTTCTTCCATTTTTCCAGGATTCGTGAGAACTGGTATTGATTCCACCTAAAA
>NW_021869473.1:0-821 GCF_006229205.1 Suricata suricatta | reverse complement strand
TTAGGCTCTTTCCATAATTTGGTTATTGTTGCAAGAGCTGCTATAAACATTGGGGCTGGTTTTTCTGGTGACCAGATCCTATCCTGAAGCTATCCTGGGACCCACCAGGAACTGTCTCCTCACCCTAACAAAGACATTCCTGTCACTCAGGAAATTCCCAGGGTTTTTGAAGCTCTGTGCCAGGAAGTGGGGACAAAAAGTGATGTGTTCTTTATTATACCATTGAAACAAATCATATTTTCAGTCTTTCATTTCATTTTCATGCTCTGTTAACCTTACAGTATTTCTGATCAGTGATGATAATGACTGTTTTCCTATTGGGATTATAGACCTAAATTAATATCATCAGGAAGGATCTTAGAGATTCCCCTTTTTAACAGATATGGGAATGCAGGACCCATAGAAGTCATATTACTTGCCTAAAGCCAAGCCAGTTGGTAAAAGAATTGGAATTAAATCCTAATCTTCTGTTTGGCCTGCACACTTTATAGAAAACCACAATATCTCTTAATGCCATGTGGCTAAGAAACATTTTTGAAGAGGCCCACGACCTCCAATCCAGAGTTCCCTGCAAACCTGCCCCAAAGCCAAAGGTAAGCTGCTCCTGGTCACAGCTGGATCTGGCCCTAACTGCCTTCTACATCCCGGTGCTCCAGCAGCCAAGTCTGTCCCCAACTTCTATCCCGGTCCTTTCACAGAAGCAGAGAGATGATGAAGACAAGAAACCAGGTCCCCCTGGATACCACAGAGCAGGCTTGGAGCCAACCTAAACAAGGGTGGTGTGGTTGCTATGCCATCAGAACCCACTCCTATACCACCAT
>NW_021869472.1:0-821 GCF_006229205.1 Suricata suricatta | reverse complement strand
ATTTAAAATAATTGAGTAAAGAAAAAGGAAAAAGAGGTAATACTGACAAAGAAATAAGTACGAAACAAGTGAAGAAAAAAATTTTTTTTTTATTAAAAAAAAAAGCAGCAGCAGCTCCCCCTGGGGGATGGGCATGGTTTGATGTGGTAGGTCTTGGAGGCTGTTCTCAGAGGCTCCACCCCTGCCTGAGGTGAAATGAGCAGCAAGGAGGTGAAGTGCGCACCTTCACAGACTCAACTGTGGAGTCCCCACCCCCAGCCAGGATCGTGATTGCAATGGGGGAAAGGAAAAAAAAAAAACAAAAAGCTGAGTCTCTCTTGGTTTCTGATAGCTGTTGCTCAAGGCACTGTGCGCTGCTGGAAATGAGCTGGGAGCTCCTGCAGTCTAAGCGCGCGCCCAGGCCTCCACCTGCCACCGACTCCTTGTTGTGGGTCGCGTAGGTGTGGGCCCTATTTTTTCCTGTGGGCACCTGGGATTCATGCATTCCATGCAGGGGGCGAGGTGCGCCGAGGAAATGCGGTCCGTGGTCCCGTTCCCAAAACCAAGTTCGAATTGCTAGCCCCTGGCGCAGCCGCAGCCCCGACCGCTTCTCGCCGGGAAGTCCACACCCCTGGCACAGCCACGCTCTGGCCGCTTCTCGCTGGGAAGCCCGCTCTCCTGGCGCAGCTGCGCTCTGGCGGCTTCTCACTGGGAAGTGCGCTCCCCTGTCTCTTCCCTTTGTCTCTTGGGCTCTGCGCGCTTCCCCTACGTTGGGCTGGGGATCTTGTCTCCCCTGCCTGTCCTGGCCTGGCCTGTTTTCAGATTTCCCCCTTTCGCCCTCA
>NW_021869471.1:0-1668 GCF_006229205.1 Suricata suricatta | reverse complement strand
AGAATTTAGAACAATAGTCTCAAAATTAATTTCTGGGCTTGAAAAAGGAATGGAAGACAGTAGAGATGTGACTGCTGCAAAGATCATGGATCTTAAAAATACTTATGATGAATTAAAAATGCTATAAATGTGGTGTACAATAAAATGGAAGTGGACACTGCATGAATTGAAGAGGCAGAGAGAATAGGTAAATTAGAAAATACAATTATAGAAAAAGAGGAAACCGAAAAAAAGAGAGATAAATTGATATAGGAGCACGAAGGGAGAATTCAGAACTGAATGATGCAATCAAATGGAACAATATACATATCAAAGGAATTCCATAAAATGAAGAGAGAAAGGGACTGAAGGGGTATTTGAACATATTATAGCAAAGAACTTCCGCAATCTGAGGAAGGTAACAGACATCAAAACCCAAGAGGCACAGGGAACTCCCCTCAGTAACTTTAATTCTCTGTAACTTGAATAGATCTTCTGCTTGACTTGAGCTGAAACCAAGAGTTGAATGCTTAACCAACTGAGACACCCAGGCTCCCATATTCTTGCTTTATTTGTCAGAGGTTATTTGACCACAAAAGTTTTGGTTTATTTCTGGACTCCCTATTCTGTTTCTTTGACCTAAGTGTCTGTTTTTGTGCCAGTGGCATCTTGTTTTGATTACTATAGCTTTGTAATGTATGGTAAAATCTGGAATTGTGATACCTGGAGTTTTGTTTTTTCTTTTGCCGTATGAGGTCTTTTGTGCTTTCATACACACTTCAGGACTATGAGTTCTAGTTCTGTGAATAATGCTACTGTTATTTTCTTAGAAATTGTATTCTATCTGTATATTGCCTTAGGTAGCATGGACATTTTAACAATATTGGTTCTTCTTATCCATGAGCATGGGATATCTTTCATTTTGTTTATGTTATCTTTAGTTTCTTTTATCATCTTTTTATAGTTTATATAGTAGTGGTCTTTCATCTCCTTGGTTAGGTTTATTGTTGAGTATTTTGTTCCTTTTGGGGTAATTGGAACTGGGATTTATTTTCTTAATTCTCTTTCTGTTACTTTATTTTTATTGAAACAAAATGCAACAAATCTCTGCCTATTAATTTTGTTTGCTGTACCTTTACTAAATCTATTGGTTCTGGTGGATTTTTGGTGTAGATACTAAGTGTTCTCCATCTAGTATCATGTAATCATGAAAGAGTGAAATTTTACCTTCTCTTTACCTACCTGGATACATTTTTTTTTCTGATTGATGTAACTAGGACTTCAAAAACAATGTTGAATAAAAGTGTTAAGAGTGATAGTATGACATTCTTGTTTTGTTCCTGATTTTAGGGTAAAACCCCTCAGTTTTCACCATTAAATATGATGCTAGTTGTAAGTTTTCCATTTATGGCCTTTATTATATTGAAGTATGTTCCTACTAAACCTACATTGTTGACACTTTTCATCATAAATGAATATATATTGGTTAGTGATTTTCTGCATCTATTGAGATAATCATGTTTTTATTCATATTTATTTATTTATTTATTTATTTATTTATTTATTTATTTTTAATAGTTTATTGTCAAATTGGGTTCCATATAACACCCAGTGCTCTTCCCCACAAGGGCCCTCCTTTATTACCACCACCTCCCTTCCCCCTCTTTCTCCCTCTTCAACCCTCGGTTC
>NW_021869470.1:0-821 GCF_006229205.1 Suricata suricatta | reverse complement strand
CTCACCTCTATCAGCCAGGGCTTCAGCTTGTCGTCGATGATGATGTCGTAGCCATAGCACTCGAAGCAGTGCTTGTCATTGTTCATCACGGGCTGCGAGACAGCGGGTCGTGGGGCCTCAGGAGGGCGCGTGGCGGCCAAGCGGCAGGACGACGCGCGGGGTCCCACCGCCAAGATCGGCACCCCCCACCTCCTCCCCCAGCGCTGCCCCCCATCCTTCCCCGGCTCCTTCCCCAGGGCCCAGACTCAGAAATGTCCCTCAGCCTCCGAGGACACGTCACGAGCCATCACCGGGGTCTCCGGGTCTCACTCTTCAGAGGCTTGATCGAAGCAGCGGCGTCTCTGTCAGCATGGGACTGTCCTCAGGGTGGACAGAACCCCAGCTCCAGAGTCCTGGCCTCGCGGACAGACGCCGGCCACCAGGCTGCTAGGCGCTCTGGGGCCCTGAGGGACGAGGGTGCCACGTTAGGGCCCTCTGTTCTCTGGGACAAGCCAGTCCGTTCACTGAAAATTTGGGGATTTTCTTTTTAATTTTTTTTTAACGTTTATATATTTTTGGGACAGAGAGCACGAGCAGCAGAGGGGCAGGGGGCAGAGAGAGGGAGACACAAGCTGGAAGCAGCGCCAGGCTGCGAGCCGCCAGCACAGAGTCCGACACGGGGCTCGAACTCACAAGCCGTGAGATCATGAGCTAAGCCGAAGTGAGAGGCTTAATCGACAGACACCCCCAGGTGCCCCTCTTTTTAATTTTTCAATTCTACTTTATAAACTGTTCTCCGGGTGCATACAAACCCCCACCAGCCGCTCGCTTACAATGCAGGT
>NW_021869469.1:0-821 GCF_006229205.1 Suricata suricatta | reverse complement strand
CTCCTCCTCACCTCTTTATGCAGTCCTGTGCACGGTTTATCACAGTTACGTCAGAGTAATTGGAATGTTTCCATTTGTAGGATTTTAAGGGCAAAACAGAAGCAAAGAAGTTACATGTGAAATGGTAGAGGAACAAAAAGGAAGGAATGCATTAAAATAAAAAAGTGCATGCATCAGGATCCCGTGGACAAATTCAGGGAGGGAAAATGGAAGTCTTAGTAAGGTATTTGCAAAAATGTGTTTATGAGAAAAGTTTGTATGTAAAGCACTCTTCAGTGAGTCTCTACGTTATAACAGGAAAATATAAATTCCTATGACAACGAGGACATTAAATAATGAAAATGAGAAGAAAATCCTATGGAAAAATAGAAGTAAGGTGAGGGGGGGCGCAGGACCAGGGCAGGGGGAGGGGACGTGCAGCTTTGATCCTGTGCATTTAAAGGAATGTGCAGGGACTTGTCACAGGACGTGGGGACAGTGCTGGAGCTGAAGTTCCATCATTTCACAGCCGCCACAGAAAGATGGGATCAGGTAAGAATTAGTAATGCATGCTAAATCTGAGGGGCAATTTTGCTGGGCCAAGGGCACGCTCCCACAAGGTGGGTCGCTTTGGCAGGAAAACTATTTTTAATTAAAAAGCAATCAAAACCCAGCAGGTTCAGGAAAAGCTTTGTTTAAAAAAATTTTTTGACGTTTATTTATTTTGAGAGATAGAGCAAGCGGGAAGGAGCTAAGAAAGAGGGAGAGAGGGAATCCCAAGCAGGCTCCACACTACCACAAACCCCGAGATTACGACCTGAGCTGAAACCAAGAAGAAAATT
>NW_021869468.1:0-821 GCF_006229205.1 Suricata suricatta | reverse complement strand
GAAGCAGGCTTCAGGCTCTGAGTTAGCGGTTAGCACAGAGCCTGATGCGGGGCTTGAACCCATGAACTATGAGATCATTACCTGAGCTGAAGTCTGATGCTCAACTGACTGAGCAACCAATCCTGCTTGATCATGGTGAATAATTCTTTTAAGGTACTGTTGAATTAGGTTTGCTGTTATCTTGTTGAGAATTTTTGCATTCATGTTCCTCAGGGATATTGGCCTATAATTCTCCTTTTTAGTAAAGTCTTTGGTTTTGGAATCAAGGTAATGCTGGATCCATCAAATGAGTTTGGAAGCTGTCCTTCCATTTCTATTTATTTGGAACAGTTTGAGAAGAATAGGTATTATCTGTGCGTTAAGTGTCTGGTAGAATTCCCCTGGGAAACCATATGGCCCAGGGCTCTTAATGTTGGGAGGTTTTTGATAACTAATTCAAATTCTTTGCTGGTTATGGGCTTCTTCGAATTTTCTGTTTCTTCTTGTTTGAGTTTTGGTAGTGTGTGAGTATCTATGAATTTATCTATTTCTTCCAGATTGTCCAGTTTGTTATATACTTTTTCATAGTGTTCTCTAATAATTGTTTGTATTTTTGTAGTGTTGGTTGTGATTTATCCTTTTTCATTTGTGATTTTATCTATTTGGGTCCTGTCTCTTTTCTTTTCAAGAAGTAATGTATAGGAGTTTATCAATTTTGTTTATTTTTTCAAAAAATGAGTCCTTAAATCCATTGATCTCATACTGTTTTCTTTTATTCTTTGTCATTTATTTCTGCTCTACTCTTTATTATTTACCTCCTCCTCCTCCTCCTCCTTCTTCTT
>NW_021869467.1:0-822 GCF_006229205.1 Suricata suricatta | reverse complement strand
AAACCAAAACGGGAGGCATCACAATCCCAGACTTTAGCCTCTACTACAAAGCTGTCATCATCAAGACAGTATGGTATTGGCACAAAAACAGAGACATAGACCAATGGAATAGAATAGAGAATCCAGAGCTGGGCCCACAAATGTATGGTCAATTAATTTTTGACAAAGCAGGAAAGAGTATCCAATGAAAACAGTTTTTATACTTGTGATGAACATAGCATAAGGTCAAATCACTATGTAGTACACTAAAACTAATGTGATACTGTGTCAACAATACAATACAATACAATACAATAAGTGCTGTTCCTGTTATGACATAGATAACCGTTAAAAAACTTTATGCTAGGGATGCCTGTATGGCTTAGTCAGTTACTGTCCAATTCTTGATTCACTCATGTAATGGTCTCACAGTTCATGAGTTCGAGCTCTGCATCAGGCTCCACTTTAACAGTGAGAACCTGCCTGGGATTCTCTGTCCTCCTCTCTCTCTCTCCCTCCCCTGCTCATGCTCGCTCTCTCTCTCTCTCTTTCTCTCTTTCTCAAAAATCAATAATTAAAATTTAAAAATCTATGCTAACTGCAAGAATCAAGACATAAAAGGTCATGGATTGTATAATCTACTTTCTTCAAATATCCAGACTAGTTAAATTCATAGAGACAGAAAGTACATATATGGTTTCCATAGACCGTGGAAAGATGAGCTGGAAATGTCTGGTAATGAGAGTGAGGTAACCTTATTGGGGTCATGAAAATGTTCTGTAATTAGAAGGTAGAGACATTCACACAATTTTTTAAATATACGAGTAAACTGCGCCTTGTACA
>NW_021869466.1:0-822 GCF_006229205.1 Suricata suricatta | reverse complement strand
GACAAATTGGGAGAAGGTGCTGTCAGGGAGGGCTCCCTGGTGGAGGTGACAGGCACCCAGAAACCCTATGGAGGGGAAAGAGCCAGACGTAATGCAGGTCCGGGCAAGGGGCATTCCAGGCAGAGGGAAAAGCCCATGAGAACAGTCCGTGGCCAACACCCTCCGCCCGCCTGTCTCCTGCTCACTCCGTCATTCATTCGCAGTGCCTGGTGGTCACACTGCTGTTGCCAAGGACTGGATTCAGATCCTATTTCAATCCATTCTCAGCTGCGTGATCTCAGGCAAGGCCCCTCCTGGGCCTCAGTTTCCTCGCTGAGAAACAAAGAGGCTCATGCATCTGCCAAGGGCCTATAATGGTGAGGGTCAAAGCGAGGGTGTAAAGGGCTTAGCGCCGTGCCTGCCACGGAGCGAGCACTCTGCCGACATTCGCCAAGACAGAAAATCCATCACCCCCGACGCCAGACAAGGCCTAATTATAGACGCCCAAAGGTCTCCTTTCAGCTCCTTGTGACTCGGGACAAGGGCCAAGGAAGCTTGGGCTGCCCAAGCGAGGCAGGTTCTCCCTACGGTCATACGGTCTCTGCCAGCAGGCCGGCCACTCTCTGTCTGCAGGGACAGACACAGCACCAGGCATGCCTGCCCATGGGTCCAAGGACAAGGAGTCAGGCTGGCCCGGCTGGTGAAGGGTGGCGGGGCAGTGCCTCGGTTTCCCCATCTTGCTAAGTGGAGATATCGACGGACCTTGCCTCCCAGGGCCTTGTGAAGATTCAGAGAAGGGCCTTGGACCAAGGCGGGGCTCTGTTGAACCTCCACAGTCCACAA
>NW_021869465.1:0-822 GCF_006229205.1 Suricata suricatta | reverse complement strand
ACATATTTACAAGCATGAAGTCTGGGGAAAGTATTACTCATTGTTTTCAATATGGGCAGCAAGCTGATATTCTTTACTGCTTTTAATAATGCCAAGTACCTGGGCAAACACTATATAGTTTAGGTATTTCCACTTAGCAGACACTCACAAGTAGCTATTTAACGAAATAAATTAAGGGAGCCTTCTGCTCTGACTTGTCTGCCTGTGACCTATGCCTGTGAGTTTTTTAACAGTCTCAATCAGTGAGACCTATATTTGGCTGTTTTTGTTGTTGTTTTATTTTATTTTCTAGGATTGTTTTTATAACTGGTTATTATACTAGAAAAAGGTTTCATATAAAGAATAAAATTCAGCTACGATGAAGCTACCTGTCCTTTCCAATAAATTGGGATTCTAGAACCTAGCACTTCTTCACAGTGAAATAAAAGGTAATGTGATTTGACATGGAAAAATAAATACCAGGTGCACCTGGGTGGCTCAGTCGGTGAAACATCTGACTTTGGCTCAGGTCATGATCTCACATTGTGGGATTGAGCCCCACATCAGGCTCTGTGCTGACAGCTCAGCACTGCTTCGGATTCTTGTCTCCCTCTCTCTCTACCACTCCCTCTGCTTGTGCTCTTTCTCTCTCTCTCTCAGTAATAATCATTTAAAAAATTCAAAATAAAAACAAAGGACAGGAATGATTTAAAAATAGAGATGAATAAAAGAAGAAAAAAATGAAAACCTTTTGAAGAGGAAAATAAACAAACGAACTAAATATTTTTGGTTTTATTTGGTTTTTGTTAGTTTATTCTTTTTAATATATTTCTTTTCTTAATA
>NW_021869464.1:0-822 GCF_006229205.1 Suricata suricatta | reverse complement strand
CAGACGAGTTCGGAGCGGAATAGAAACCATCCCGGGACCCACAGGAAATGCACGTCCCTCGCCAGGCGGGAGCAGGAGGAGCGCGGGGATCTCAGCCGCCGTTTCGACCCTCCACACGGCTCAGCGCTTCAGAGAAATCCTCCAGGGGCTTTAACGCGTTCCATCCTTGTGCTTTATTTTATGAATTTAAAAAACTGCCTTCTCCCACCCAGTTCTTTCTCCTCGTTGGGCCTCCTGATCACTTCCTGTTGCAGGCGCCTGCAAAAGAGCCCCAGTTCCCCCTGATTAAGACCTCTGTTTGTCCTAAATCCCTCCAGCGAGCTCTGTACTCAGGGCATCCTCTTTGAAGGAGAGTTCATGGAAGGATTAAATGATTCTAACCAAGACTTCCCGGGCTGAGATCCTGAATCTAATTTTCACCAGCCTAGTGAGCTAGCATCTATGCCTTGGTTTTCGCATCTATAAAATGGGGATAAGTATAGTAATCACCTAATAAGGATTGTTGTGGGAATTATATGAGATGATTTATGTTAATTATTGGAAGAGTGCCCGGCACGTAGTAACTGCTCTATAGATATTAGCTATTTTTACTATGAAGCAGAAAATAGGAGAGGAGTTAAGCGACATTCTTTTGGATAACAAACCGTAGCCATTTTGGCCATTCCAGAGAAAGACACAGAAGGAATGCCATGGGGCTGCCTGGGCTGGGGCTTAGGATATCCGCACTGGCCTCCCCCTGTGAGTCTTAGCCCCTCCAAACACCATGGCTGAGCATGAGTCTATGAACTGTTGGCTTTCTACCGCTGCAAGGATCTAGTTTTC
>NW_021869463.1:0-822 GCF_006229205.1 Suricata suricatta | reverse complement strand
ATATATAATATGCAAGTATTTTCTCCCATTCTGTGGGTAGTCCTTTCACTATATAAAACACAAATGTATTTTTTTGAAATCATATTATTTCTGCTTTCTTTGGGATACTTGTAGTTTTGGTTTCATACCTAAGAAATCCTTGTCAAATCAAAGGTCATGACAATCTATACCTTTCTTCTAAAGGTTTTGTAGTTTTATCTCTTATATTTAGGTCTATTTTGATTTCATTTTTGTATCTGGTGTGAAGGAGTGGTCTAACATCATTCTTTTCCACATGGATATGTAGTTGCTTCAGCACCATTTGTTAAAAAGACTACTCTTTCCCCCATTTAATTGTGTTAGCACCCTTTTCAAAGGGCAATTCATCATAAAAGTGTAGGCTTATTTCTGGACTCTCAGTTCCATTCCATTGATCTGTATGTCTACTATTAAATCAAAGCAGTCCACAGTTTCAACATTTTCAACATGTATTAGATCACGCTACAGTCTGTTCAGTGATATTTTGTATCTTTGCAAGCCTGAATTTAAAAAAAAAAGTGTACAAAAACCAATATGTAAAAAAATGAGTGTGACAGTGTCCAGTCTGACTATGAATTTTGAAAAGTTTTGCAGTGCCCAACAGGCACACATGTTCCATTAGTAATTGCGCTTATTTACTACTGAGGCAATATTTACATGTGTCATGCTTCTAAATAGTTAATCATTAGTTAACATATACATACTTATTAAGTTGTTTGCACTGAGCTCCTTGATAAATGGGACCATTAGTATTTCCTTTGGCCTGAGGATATTGTGGAGAAATTAGTGAGATACTAAGGATGC
>NW_021869462.1:0-822 GCF_006229205.1 Suricata suricatta | reverse complement strand
ACACCCTGTGTTTCCTGTGGCCACGGCTCATAATCACTGGGGATTTCCTGTTCATTCTTGACTTAATCTAGCTCTTGCTTACTCAACTTCATTGTATGCTATTTGATTCAGTAACAAAGAGGAACAGAATCCTGGTCTAGTTCTCAGAGAGCACAACCCACAAGCACAAAGGCAAATCAGAGTCGCTATAGGACGCTGCGTCCTATTTGCCACTAAAGGGCCTCCTGTATGTATGTTTGTTTTTGAGTAGTCCGTCTTCAGACATTTTAGAGAATCATTTGTGTAAATATAAATTGCTGTTCTAAGAACAAAAATTAAGGAAAGAATATATGTAATATGATTTCAATTTTATAAAATTCTTTTACAAAGTACTGTTTAAGGGTACATACGTATGTGAAACTAAAGAACAGAATGATAGCAAAATTCAAGATAACGGTTACCTTTCGGTGAGGGAGATGCGTATAGGATGAAGGAGGAGTATACAGGGAGCTTCTGAGGCACAGGCAACAATCTGTTTGTTGAAGTTTACTTATTTGTGTTGAGAGAAAGAGAAAAAGCAGGCACAAGTTGGGGAGGGGCAGAGAGAATCCCAACCTGGCTCTGCACTTGAGAACAGAGCCAGATGTGGGTCTTGAACTCATGAACCAAACCATAACACCATGAGCTGAGTCAAAAAAAAAAAAAAAATCAAGTCAGACTCTCAGCTGACTGAGCCACTCAGGCACCCTGTAACAACCTACTCCTTAACCTGAATAGTTGGTACTATCTTTACCGCAATATCCCCAACCCCAACCATACATATAGTAGGTACCAATAAATGTT
>NW_021869461.1:0-822 GCF_006229205.1 Suricata suricatta | reverse complement strand
AAAAAAAATGAAACGGAGGGGCGATGTCTGATTTGTATTTCAAAAACATGAGTCAGGTTGAAATGTGGAGAAAAGTCTAGCCGGAGGGTTACAGACATGAGTAGCTTGTTGATTGTCACAGCAATGCAGGCAGTGACAATAAAGACGGGAACAAAGGCAGGGGCACCATGCAGTCCTTTGAGGCTAGGAGACATCAGCTTCTTCTGGCTAAGGGTCCACTTCCTTGAGAATCAACAGGATAAGCCATGGGCATTCGGCTTGTGTATTACCCAGCAGGGATAGATTCTTAACAGAAAGGTGAGAGAGTGAAGAACACAGAAAATGCTCTGTCAAAATCAACTATGCTGTGGGCAAATGACAGCATGATACCCCAAAGACACCTTCCCCGTGGAACTAAAGTAGGATGGGAGAGGCAGATTACACATTTAAACAGGAGATACAGAGGCTGACTGCCGAGAGCCAAGGACAGCACATAGCACAGCATGAGTGGAGTCAGACTTAAGTAGCTCTGATTAAGCAAAAGTGCCTCGCAGACTGTAACACCAAGAGGCAACATGACAGTCTCTGCAAAGAATGAACAGATCATGAAATGGAAGGCATGTGGCTGCTGAGAGGGGCTTGGTGGTGATTACGAAGTTGGTGTGTGACCTACATTTTGGTTACATTCACTTTGCATCAAGTTCAGGGAAATAAATTTTATTGGTTGCACTCTTCTGCTAGCATTGCCTGACTTGTTCCTCTTTTTAAATTTTCTTATTTGACACTCACTAAACAATAGCTATTTGCTCAAATGGTGCCTGGGTATTGTGGTGTGGGGGGGGA
>NW_021869460.1:0-1668 GCF_006229205.1 Suricata suricatta | reverse complement strand
ATTTTATTTTAACTCTATGACATTCTAGAAAAGACAAAACTATGAATACAGTAAAAAAAATCAGCCATTGCCAGGAGTTAGGAGAGAGAGAGATATGAATAGATAGAGCACAAAGGATTCTTAGGGTAGTTAAACTACTCTGTTTGATACCATAATGGTGGACACACGTCATTCTGCATTCAATCAAGCCTCTAGGATACAAAACACCAAGAGAGTTGATTGGTTGATTTTAAGGTTTTGGTGTAGGGTCATCAGTTATAACAGCTCATTCTGGTGGGGCTAGCTGATAATGGAGGAGGCTACCATATATGGGACAGAAAGTATGTAAGAACTCTGTATTTTAGACTCAATTTTGCTCTGAACCTAAAACTGACCTAAAAATAAAATCCATTAAAATAATTATAAATAAATTTTTAAAAAGACGTAGTTCTTGAAAGAGTAATTTGTGTTCAGAGTATGTCACAAATAATGTCATTTGATAAATATAAAAGACAGCTTTATCACCCACCTTTACTGGCTTTTGGCAGACCTTATTTCCTTGTCATTATTGTCCTCTTCACAAATTTTCCTGAACATTTTCATGATGTGGTTTTGGCTTTCCCCATAGCAAGTGATTTTGAGAGACAGAGTAAGAAGGAAACACAATGCCTTTTATAAGCTAATTTTGGAAATGATATATCATCATTCTAACATTATCTATTGATCACACAGACCAATCTTATTATAGAATAGGAGCAAACTACACAAGGTTGTGAATACCAAGTGGCAGAGATCATTGGGGATCATTTTGGAGTCTGGCTACCCCATTACAATGTAGTAAATATTATATGAAAGTCTATTTTCCATTTTTCTTGCTATTTGCATGGTTCCATGATCTCAAATGTCAAAAAAATCCTTGTTTCTTTTTCGAAATTGTCAGATTTATTTTAGTTTTATCGAGATATGATTGACACACAACACTGTATAACTTTAAGATGTACAAAAAATATTGTGAAATGATTACCACAGAAATTTAATTCATCATCTCATGTACATACAAAATAAAAATTATAAATATATTTTCCTTGTAATGAGAACTCTTAGAATTTGCTCTCTTAACATCTTTCAAATATACCATACAACAATGTTAACTTTAGTCAGCATGTTGTACATTACATCCTCACTACTTATTGCCTTATAACTGGAAGTTTGTGTCTTTTGACCATCTTCATCCAATTCCCCCCTCCCCATCCTCCACCTCTGGTAACCACAAATCAAATCTCTTTCTGTGGATTTGGGCTTATTTGCTGTTTAGATTCTAAATATAATTGAGATCACAAAGTATTGGTCTTGCTTTGTCTAACTTATTTCATTCAGTGTAAGGCCCTGAAGATCCATCTGGTTTACAGGGTAAGATATTTTTCTTTTTAATGACTGAGTAGTATTCTAGTGTGTGTGTGTGTGTGTGTGTGTGTGTATCACAGTAAAACATCACCTCACATCTCTTAGAACAGTTATTGTCAAAGGGCAAGACATAAATAATGTGGAGAAAATGTGGAGAAAGTGGAACCCTCTTGCACTGTTGGTGGGATTGCAAGCTGGTGCAGTTACTGTGGAAAACAGTATAAAAGTACCTCAAAACACTAAAAATAAAATTGCCTTATGACCTAATAATTCTACTTTTGGAAA
>NW_021869459.1:0-822 GCF_006229205.1 Suricata suricatta | reverse complement strand
AAAAAAAAAAAAAAAAAAAAAAAAGGAGAAATGACAGCCCCCCAAATATTACTCTAAGTTATTAAATCAAGCTGAAATGTAATACGACTTTACTGACTCTATCAATTAAGTAGGCTATTACTAGTGAGTAATTTGGTGAGCAAGTGAAAATGCTCAGAATATAATTAGAACAGAGGACAGAGCCCATGGATTAAAGTCGTTTATTCCAAAATTTAGCCATAATGGAATCTGTTCTATAAATTTGTCTTTTATCAAGGTAACAAATCTATATAATCCTTATTATTCTTTCTAGTCAGAGTCTTATTTTCCACTGTGGGGTTTATATGCCCTATTTGGCAGGACAAGAGGACGCCATTACCAAAACCAACAGGTGCCCTTCATTGGCATTTACAGTATCTGGTCAGGGTGTGGAGTGCTTCACGCAAGTTCTCTGATTTCATTCCCGAAGCAGCACTGTGAGGCAGAGGCTTGTCCTCACTCTGCAGAGGAGAACACTGAAGCTTCTCGAGAGACATTAAGTGTGAACCTGCTGTGCTTATTTCAAGGTCCCGGAGTCTCCGGAGACGGTACATTCCTTAAAAACTGTAGCTTCTCTTTCCTTTCTCTGTAGCGCGCTAGCCCTCCATTCTTTGACTCCCGAGGCCGTCAAGCAGGGGGGCTATTGCTCGAGGTCTTTCTTCTTCTTAGCCCATTTCTACTTTTTCTCTCACTCCCGACATGATGATGCCCATTGTGGCTGATTTTAAGCCCAATGTCTGCAAACTCTAGCCTTCCAGGTCCCAGACAGCTGACCTAGGAGGGCCGCTGAGATCCGGGAGCTGA
>NW_021869458.1:0-822 GCF_006229205.1 Suricata suricatta | reverse complement strand
AAATACAAACATAATCACTTACAAAACTGGTATGGAGGTTAAAGCACAAGAGCAGTAAAATCAGTTATATCTATAAAAACCAGTCACAGTATTCATAAAAGGATGTAAAGGATAGATAAAATGTGATGGAGGGGAGTAAAATTTTATTGCTTTTAGAATAGGTTCAAACTTAAGTGACCATCAACTTAATATGGACTGCTATATACGTAGGATGTTATACATCAACCTAATAGTAGCCACAAATCAAAAACCTATAATAGAGAAGCAAAAAATGAAGAGGAAGGAGTCTAAGCACATCACTTAAGAAAGTCATTAAACCAAAGGAAGAGAGTAAGAGAAGACAGGAAGAGAGAGGAACTACAAAACAATCAGAAAACAACAAAAATGGCAAAAGTACATCCTTACCAATAATTATTTTGGACGTTCTAGCAGGGGAACACAGCTCCTTGTATACCCTCAATAATTACTTTGAATGTAAAGAGACTAAATGCACCAATCAAAAGAGAAGGGTTAACTGAATGGATAAAAAGCAAGACCCATCTAAATGTTGCCTACAAGAGACTCACTTTGCCCTAAAGACAGATTGAAAGTGAAGGTATGGAAAAACACTTATCATGCAAATGGAAGCAAAAAGAAAGCTAAGGTAGTAATACATCTATTCGACAAAATAGATGTTAAAACAAAAACTATAATATGAGACAAAAAATACCACCTAATGAAAAAGGGAATAATCCAACAAGGGTATATAATAACTGTAAATATTTATGCACCCAAAATGAAAGCACCAAAATACATAGACCAACTATTAACAGACATAATGGA
>NW_021869457.1:0-822 GCF_006229205.1 Suricata suricatta | reverse complement strand
ATGAAGAACAGGGAACCCAGGGGAAGCAGCCTTGCTGGGACCAAGCAGGAGATGGCACTGGGAACCTCGGGGACCTAAGGGGGAGAAGCTGTTAACTTGGTGCTAGCAGCAGTGCCACACCAGGAGCTGTCCTTGGGCTACAGGCCAGAAAGCAGGCAGTGTGCGCCTCCTGTCGGGCAGAAGCACCAGTGCAGCCTGCAGGGACCAGGGAGACCCAGCACCTGTGGGGCTGAGACAGAACTTGCTCTCAGCTTGTAGGTGAAGGCAAGTCAGAGAGCATGCAGCAGAGGCGTGGGACACTCAAGTAAATGAGTAGGATACACAACAAAGTTGAATTCAGGAAGTAACAAATAAAATGAGCATAAACTGCCTACTTTAAACAGAAGTGAAGACAAAATGAAAATAAAACACATCAATTTCAAAGGAAAATTCACTGCAGGAAAATAAAAGACTAAGGGAGCGCATGCATCCAACGAACTCTGACCCAAGAAGGACGTTGCAAACAGGCTACAAGCTGCCTTCCCAGATGATGAGATTCCTGTCAGTGGAATCCTGTGCTCCCAGAGAAGTTGGAGTAGGAAATAGGTGCACTCCTAGGTCGATATTGCTGTACCTAAAAAAAATGTCATTAGTCAGTCTGCAGGGACTCCAGGGGATTAAAGAGAAGGGGCAGACTTCAGTTGCAGATACAGCATTGCTTTGATGAAGAAATGGACTTTTCCAGTGTCCTTAAACAAAACCATAGCTGAATCAGAAATTCCTTGAAAACGCTGCAAAGGAGAAATCTTTTCAGCGGGTGGACACTGACCTCTAGGGGAAGTC
>NW_021869456.1:0-822 GCF_006229205.1 Suricata suricatta | reverse complement strand
AAATACAAACATAATCACTTACAAAACTGGTATGGAGGTTAAAGCACAAGAGCAGTAAAATCAGTTATATCTATAAAAACCAGTCACAGTATTCATAAAAGGATGTAAAGTATAGATAAAATGTGATGGAGGGGAGTAAAATTTTATTGCTTTTAGAATAGGTTCAAACTTAAGTGATCATCAACTTAATATGGACTGCTATATACGTAGGATGTTATATATCAACCTAATAGTAGCCACAAATCAAAAACCTATAATAGAGAAGCAAAAAATGAAGAGGAAGGAGTCTAAGCACATCACTTAAGAAAGTCATTAAACCAAAGGAAGAGAGTAAGAGAAGACAGGAAGAGAGAGGAACTACAAAACAATCAGAAAACAACAAAAATGGCAAAAGTACATCCTTACCAATAATTATTTTGGACATTCTAGCAGGGGAACACAGCTCCTTGTATACCCTCAATAATTACTTTGAATGTAAAGAGACTAAATGCACCAATCAAAAGAGAAGGGTTAACTGAATGGATAAAAAGCAAGACCCATCTAAATGTTGCCTACAAGAGACTCACTTTGCCCTAAAGACAGATTGAAAGTGAAGGTATGGAAAAACACTTATCATGCAAATGGAAGCAAAAAGAAAGCTAAGGTAGTAATACATCTATTGGACAAAATAGATGTTAAAACAAAAACTATAATATGAGACAAAAAATACCACCTAATGAAAAAGGGAATAATCCAACAAGGGTATATAATAACTGTAAATATTTATGCACCCAAAATGAAAGCACCAAAATACATAGACCAACTATTAACAGACATAATGGA
>NW_021869455.1:0-822 GCF_006229205.1 Suricata suricatta | reverse complement strand
TCAAGCCCTGCTCCCTATTTTATCTTTCCAGTATTTTATCTTTCAAAATAAATACACTTTAAAAAATCACTGCTGTGTCAAAATTCTCCCAATTAATTAGCTGTTGATAGTCCATAACCATTCAGTGCTATGCCTTCCTCATCCTCAGTAATCACTCTACCACACACACACACACACACACACACACACACACACACACACCATTTGGCAAATTCACTACCTGTTAAGCTCATTGTTCTATTGCAGGACAAAATATACATTCTCAAAAACTATAACCATTCAGTAGAAATGTAAGAGAAGGCTAGTTCCTTTATTTGGATAAGTTAGATATTGTGTGTTGAAAGAATTCTAGAGAACTTTACAAGCTATTTTATTTTATTATTTTTTTTTACTTTCACTTTTTGCAGATGACATAATACTCTACATGGAAAACCCGATCGACTCCACCAGAAGCCTTCTAGAACTGATCCATGAATTCAGTAAAGTTGCAGGGTACAAAATCAATGTACAAAAGTCGGTTGCTTCTTATACTCCAAAAATGAAGCAACAGAAAGAGAAATCAAGAAACAGATCCTATTCACAATTGCATGAAAAATCATAAAATACCTAGGAATAAAACCTAACCAAAGATGTACAAGACCTGTATGCTGAAAACTATAGAAGACTTATGAAGGAAATTGAAGAAGACACAAAGAAATGAAAAAACAGTCCATGCTCATGGATTGGAAGAATAAACGTTGTTAAAATGTCATTACCCAAAGCAATTTGCACATTCAATGCAATCACCATCAAAGTTGCACCAGCATTCTTCTCAAAGCTAGA
>NW_021869454.1:0-822 GCF_006229205.1 Suricata suricatta | reverse complement strand
TGTAGATTACAGTTGCATCTGTATTCTAAAACAGATTTAAAGCAGCTTTCACAAATAGCGCATAGAACAAAAATAGTGAAATAAAACTCAGGATAATTGCTATATAATTATAATGATAATTCTCAAATTTGGCTTTGAATTTTCAGGCAATTAAGATAAAAAAGAGATGTAATTAAGTTAAAAAAAAGCTTACCAAAAAGAGATTTTTTAATTCTTTTTTCTTTTAATATTTATTTATTTATTTTAAGTAAGCTCTACTCCCAGTGTGGGGCTTGAACTCACCCACAAATCAAGAGACACATGCTCTACTGACTGAGCCAACCAGGCACCCCTTGAATTTTTTTTTATTTAAGTAGTATAGTTTTTATTCTAAGAAAAGTGTTGCTTAGCATCATAATACAAAATACATTGTTCATATTAGGCATTATCTAGAAGAAATTGAGTGATATAATGATACAGTATATTATTATCAGTTTTACCGTCAGATTTTATATAGCAACTTTAATGAAAGTCAAAGGTGTAATACTGAATATAATTCATTGAGGGTGTTTTGTGAGTTTCCAGTGTAGAGTTTATAGTGTCTAGAGTGGAGAGATAGCATATTCTTTAAATATTATGTTACTATGTTATTTAGTTGGTCTTTTGGCAGGGGGTAGATAGCAGAGAAGTTGGAATTACATACTCTGATTTGGGCCTAAAAAGCTAGACATTCAGTGTGCTTGGTTGACAGAAAAATGCATCTGCTTAGAAATAAGGTAATCAAGTAATAAAATTGATAGCCTGTTGTAAAAATTGAAGATCCTAACTAGGTTTCTCTGACAG
>NW_021869453.1:0-822 GCF_006229205.1 Suricata suricatta | reverse complement strand
AGGCTATGAAAAGATTCTTTTAACCTTGATACAAGGCACTAGAATATTATTTTAGGACTTAAAAGTATTTAATGTATATTTTTGAGAGAGAGAGAGAGTGCGCGAGCGAGCAAGCATGGGAGGAGGGGCAGAAGGAGGATGGGGGAACAAAGGATCTGAAGCGGGCTCTGTGCTCACAGCAGGGCTCAAACTCATGTACAGTGAGATTATGACCTGGGCTGAAATAGGATGCTTAACCAACTGAGCCACCCAGACACCTCAGAAGTATTTTAAAGTCAAACAGAGAACTTCAGGACTAAAGTTAAGCTCCATGCTTCAGGCAAAGTAATAGCGTATCAGGCAAGACTAGAAACCCCACCAAACCTATGTTCCTAACAAACGTTAGGTGAGTCCCTGCCATGGCATTCATATCAGTCGCTGCAGACTTGGAAGGCTCTTTCCAACTCAAAAAGTCACATTAAAGTTTGGTTATTTCTTCAAGGAAAAAAATACAGGCTAAATAAAATCCACCCTGCAATCTCTTGATATCACTACTTTATTGTTTTATGTGGTTTGATATTATTCTATACATGATTTGCTTTGTAAATATTTGTTTGATGGATGTATAAATGAATGGTACTTTGTGGAAGAGACAACCCTATATGATAAGAATGCTGACTGTAATTGAGGGAATCTGTTCAGTATTAAATCATCATCCAATGCAGACTTAAGATCATTCCAAAAAGGGTACATTTTGGAATACTGGAGCAGATCTTTATTATTTACAAACTGCTGTCTCTAAGGTTTGATTTTGATAACATGCTCCTGCTGGGAAATAAATAG
>NW_021869452.1:0-822 GCF_006229205.1 Suricata suricatta | reverse complement strand
GAAGAGATAGTCTCTGAGTGGGGGAGGGGCAGAGAGAGGGAGACACAGAATCTGAATCAGGCTCCATGCTCCAAGCTGTCAGCACAGAGCCCGACCTGAGGCTCAAACCCACAAACCACGAGATCATGAACCAAGCCAAAGTTGGACACTCAGTCAACTGAGCCATCCAGGAGCCTCATATTTCTTTATTGTTTAAAGCGTGAACACAGAAGCAATCAATATTCTCAGACCATGAATTACTGAGAGAATGTGGTTGAGCCATTTTCACAAAGAAAAAAAAAGTCAAAAAAAAGTGTCTGCCACAGAGTAGAATTTTCTGAATATCTGTCTGAAAATGAATGAACAAAATATCACTACTTTAAAAACATGATTCCAGTGATGCCTGGGGTGGTTGAATCAGTTAAGTACCCAACTCCTCAGGTCATGATCTCAGGGTTCATGAGTTTAGTCCTGTGTCAGGCTCTGAACTGACAGCTCAGATCCTGCTTGAAATTCTTTTTCGCCTTCTCTCTCTGTCCCTCAACCAAAATAAATAAACATTTAAAAATGCATATGATTCTAAATTTAAAATGAAGTGATCTCTGAGGGATAGTCTTAATGTATTCCTAACACCAGGGGGCGCCTGGGTGCCTCGCTGGGTTAAGCATCAGACTCTGGATTTTGTCTTGTGTCATTTTCTCAAGGTTCATGAGATCTAGCCCCACATGAGGCTCTGAACTGATAGCATGGAGCCTTCTTGGAATTCTCTCTCTCTACTCTCTCTCTGCCCCTTCCCCATTGTCTGCCTCTCTCTCTCTCTCTCTCTCTCTCTCTCTCTCTCTC
>NW_021869451.1:0-822 GCF_006229205.1 Suricata suricatta | reverse complement strand
TCAGACCTCAGCTTGTTCTCAGTATTCAAGAGTCTCTCATGGTTTGCCTCCCTCCCTCTCCCCCATGGTCCTCTGTTAAGTTTCCCCTGTTCCACTTATGAGTGAAAACATATGGTATGTGTCCTTCTCTGCCTGACTCATTTCACTTGGCATAACACTCTTGCGTTCCACCCACATTTCTACAAATGGCCAGATTTCATTCTTTCTCATTGCCATGTAGTATTCCATTGTAAAGATAAACCACATCTTCTTGATCTACTCATCAGGTGATGGACATTTAGGCTCTTTCCATGTTTTGGCTATTGTTGACATTGCTGCTATAAACAGTGGGGTACATGTGCTCCTATGCATCAGCACTTCTGTACCCCTTGGGTAAATCCCTAGCAGTGCTATTGCTGGGTCATAGGGGAGTTCTATCGTTAATTTTTTGAGGAGCCTCCACACTGTTTTCCAGAGCGGCTGCACCAGTTTACATTCCCACCAACAGTGCAGGAGAGTGCCCATTTCTCCCCATCCTCGCCAGCATCTATAATCTCCAGACTTGTGCATTTTAGCCACTCTGACGGGTGTGGGGTGGTATCTCAGTGTGGTTTTGATTTGTATTTCCCTGATGATGTCACTCTCTTCACTTTTAATACAAACATAACAATCACACCTAACTCGAGGTGGGGACAGCACGTGTTATACGGCCCTCTGGCAGCACCCCTTAACCCCATTAACACTGCTGCAGCAAGAAGCATGGACATTCCCATGACCATACAAATATTCACAATGATTACAGTCAGGCAGTGCCATCAAATGAATGAAAACCTTTTGCTCTCA
>NW_021869450.1:0-822 GCF_006229205.1 Suricata suricatta | reverse complement strand
AAAAATAGACTAAATTTTGACTTTGACTTCAAAATAAACATTACAGTGGGAATCTGTGAGTGGATTTAATTAGTCTTGGCTATTAATAAATTGCAAATGCTCATGTTTACTGTTCCATAGCAATTTTTTACTAAATATTATTCTTTCAAGTCTCAGAGTATACCTCACATTTTAAAAACTGAAATCTCTGAAAGAACACTCTAATATTTACAAAAAGTTAAAAATGCATTTCTGCTTTGTGTCATATTCAGTGATCTATTATTTAAATTTCACATTTATAATTTGAATGTGGCTAATAAGAAGTGTTTTCTCTTGATAGCAAGATAAAACAATCTCTTCTCAAGATTAAGGACCGTGATGGTGAAAACACCGCTATGGCTGAAAGGAGTATTTGGAAAACAGGAGGAAATGTCTGAATGACTATGAGAAATATAAGCTTAATCTTATTCTGTTAAGTAGCTAAGTAACGCTCCAATCAGAATATTGAGGCTTGTGTATCAGAATACCAGATGTTTAGATTTGCTAGAAGTATCATACAAAATTAACTGTGCCCTGAAATAGATAAAACTATATTATTCTATCTCTTCCAACAAATAATTTGGAGTGTTTGAAGAAAAGTTATTTTAACCTGGCTGACCGGAGCATTTTTTCTTTGTGGTATAGAAGGCAAGCACTCCAGTTGTTTTGTTTCTGTAGAACCAAAAGGAACACAGACATCTCAGAAGAGACCAGCAAAGAGCTTCAGAAAACACTGCCACCACATTTAATCATGGTAGATACATTATACCCATCTTTACTAACTATAATAAGAACATTTAGAAA
>NW_021869449.1:0-1668 GCF_006229205.1 Suricata suricatta | reverse complement strand
TATACACAATGGAGTACTACATGGCAATGAGAAAGAATGAAATATGCCCATTTGTAGGAAAGTGGATGGACCTTGAGGGTGTCATGCCAAGCGAAATAAGTCAGGCAGAGAAGGACAGATACCATATATTTGCACTCATATGTTTAACAGGAAAACAGGAAAAACCTAATGGAGGACCAAGGGGAGGGGAAGAGGGAAAGAGAGTTGGGGACAGAGAGGGATGCAAAATGAGAGACTATTGAATACTGAAAATGAACTGAGGGTTGAAGGGGAAGGGGGAAGGGGGAAAAGAGGTGGTGGTGATGGAGGAGGGCACTTGTGGGGAAGAGCACTGGGTGTTGTATGGAAACCAATTTGACACTAAACTATTAAAAAAAAGAATAAAAATTAGAAAAAATGTGCATCAAAGGACACAATGAACACAATGAAAAGGCAGCCTATGAGAGAATGTATTTCTAAATCATATATCTAATAAGAAGTTACTAGAATGTATAAAGAACCTTTATAAATCAAAAACAACAAAAAATAAAAATTTGATTAAAAAAGTAGGAAAAGGACTTGAATAGTTATTTCTTGAAAAATCATATACAAATGGCCAACAAACATATAAAATGATGTACAACATCACTAATCAAGAATTAGTAGAATTATCAAGGAATTGCCAATTAAAGTCAACATAAGGTATTACTTAACATCCGTTACAATGGCACTCAAAAATAAATACCAAAAAAAACAAAAAACAAAAAACCCAGAAAGCAGCAAGCGTTGGTAAGGATGTGGAAAAATGTGAACTCCTGTGCACTGTTGGTGGGATTGTAATATGGTGCAACTGCTATGGAAAACGTTATTGAGGTTTCTCAAAGACATTAAAAATAGAGTTCTGGAGATCTGTTTCACAACAATGTAAATACACTTAACACTACTGTGGTCCACACTTAATGTTGGTTAAGATGGTAAATTTTATATTATATGCTTCTTTATACCATAATAAAAAAACTAATAGAGTATTTTTGATGCTCTATAAATACCATCAGAAGAGGAATTTCTTTGTAAATTGAGTTATAACAAATAAAACTTCCTTGAAAGAAGGTCAAGTCTCTTGAGAAAAACAAATGTAAAATACCTATAATGAAAAAGTATCAATTTTTGCGTACACATAAAGTTTTCACACAATGCATTTATAAATATCATAATATGACAACATGGTAAACAATTAGCAAATATTAAATTAAGGAAGTGAAGAACTCCTCAAACATTCATAAACCCAGGATTTAAAATCCACAAAGGAGGGTGCCTGCGTGGCTCCGTTGGTTAAGCATCTGATTTGGCTCAGGTCATGACCTCATAGTTCATGAGTTAGAGCCCCACATTGAGCTCTCTGCTGTCAGTACAGAGCCTGCTTTGAATCCTATCTCTTTCTCTCTCTGCTCCTCCTCTGCTTGCTCTCTGTCACTCTCAAAATAAATAATCTTCAAACAAACAAACAAACAAACAAATAAATAAAATCCACAAATGACCAGGTAAGTTCTTCAATTTCCCAGTTTTTCTTTTTCATGTTCTGATGTTTATCATTCTTTTCCTGATAGGAAGGCAATTTTGTATTGTTGAATATTAATCTAAATATTAGAAAAAGCTGGGCAGTACACCTAAATATAACAAAATGGACAT
>NW_021869448.1:0-822 GCF_006229205.1 Suricata suricatta | reverse complement strand
GGAACATTGACCTATAATTCTTTTTAGTGGGGTCTTTGTCTGGTTTTGGAATTAAGGTAATGCTGGCTTCATACAATGAGTTTGTAAGCTTTCCTTCCATTTCTATCTTTTTGGAATAGTTTGAGAATAGGTATTAACTCTGTCTTAAATGTCTGGTAGAACTCCCCTGGGAAGCCATCTGGCCCAGGACTCTTGTTTGCTGGGAGATTTTTGATTACTGATTCAATTTCTTTGCTGGTTATGGGCCTGTAAGAATTTTCTATTTCTTCCTGTTCCAGTTTTGATAGTTTATATGCCTCTAGAAATTTGTCCATTTCTTCCAGATTTCCCAGTTTGCTGGCAGATAAATTTTCATAGTATTTTCTTATAATTGTTTGTATTTCTGTGGTGTTTGTTGTGATCTCTCCTCTATCACTCATGATCTTATCTATTTGGGTCCTTTCTCTTTTCTTTTTGTTAAGTCTGGCTAGGGGGTTATCAATTTTATTAATTCTTTCAAATTCTTAGTTTCATTTATCTGTTCTACTGGGTCTTTTTGTTTCTGTATCATTTATTTCTGCACTAATCTTTATTATTTCCCTTACTCTGCTGCTTTAGGTTTTATTTGCTGCTCCTTTTCTAGCTCCTTCAGGTGTAAGGTTAGATTGTATATTTGGGATCTTTCTTGCATCTTGAAATAGGCCTGATGTTGGGGCCCAGTAGGCCAAAAAACCTCCCACAGCGCTACCGTTGATGGCAAGGCCTCTGGTGCACAGGAAAATCTATATAAGTGACCGTTGATGGCTATGCCTCCGGGGCACAGGTGAACTATTTGGGAAGTTG
>NW_021869447.1:0-822 GCF_006229205.1 Suricata suricatta | reverse complement strand
TAGATATTTAGGGGCTTGGAGATGGCCAAAGGGGAGAGAGAAGCCCTAAGAATGACTGATTACTGGGTTTCTAGGATGAGCAGCTTGGTGAACGATTGTTCCTTTCACTAAGATGGGAGTACTTGTTATTAAGTTATTGTCTCTCAGCTCCAAACCTTGGATTAGGTGTGGACTATCTTTCTCTGTTCTCTTTGTGTAGCTTGTGCTTGTGTCATGCAAACCACATTCCTGCTTTGCCAGCTGGCTCTCTGTCAGGCTCAGCCATTGGTGGTGGTAGGGAGACTGCAAAGCTGGAAAAGAAACACCCCTACTGTCTGCTTCCTCTTAGCATCTCTGCAACAATGATTCTCCCCACCCGCAGCAGCAGCCCTCCCTTCCCATAGCAGCAGCTGAATGCAGTCGGCAGTTTTCCTTACATTTGCAGAGCCCGTCTCCACGTGCCCACCACAGCCAACAGCAACTACCAGACGATGTTCTCTCTTCAAAGGGCTGGATCCCAGGCTTATGGGGAGCCTCTTCTGAACTCAAGGATTCCAGTATAAAAGATTCCAATTAAGCAGCATCTCTTCCTCAGGGGTCTGAGTCTAGCTATTGGTGTGGGAGGGCCCTCTAATTTTCTAGGTTTTAATAATTCTAGTCTCTTCCCTTTATTCTCTCTGCCTTTCCTGCAGTTGCTACCTCCATGATACCTTCGAGGATTTTTTTAAAACCTTTTATTTACCTAGTTTGTATTTTTTATATTAAATTCTCTTTAAGCAATAACCAGCGTGGTTTCTGTCCCCTAACTGGACTCTGATTGGCACAGAATTGTTTCTGGGGGTA
>NW_021869446.1:0-822 GCF_006229205.1 Suricata suricatta | reverse complement strand
ACATATTTACAAGCATGAAGTCTGGGGAAAGTATTACTCATTGTTTTCAATATGGGCAGCAAGCTGATATTCTTTACTGCTTTTAATAATGCCAAGTACCTGGGCAAACACTATATAGTTTAGGTATTTCCACTTAGCAGACACTCACAAGTAGCTATTTAATGAAATAAATTAAGGGAGCCTTCTGCTCTGACTTGTCTGCCTGTGACCTATGCCTGTGAGTTTTTTAACAGTCTCAATCAGTGAGACCTATATTTGGCTGTTTTTGTTGTTGTTTTATTTTATTTTCTAGGATTGTTTTTATAACTGGTTATTATACTAGAAAAAGGTTTCATATAAAGAATAAAATTCAGCTACGATGAAGCTACCTGTCCTTTCCAATAAATTGGGATTCTAGAACCTAGCACTTCTTCACAGTGAAATAAAAGGTAATGTGATTTGACATGGAAAAAAAAATACCAGGTGCACCTGGGTGGCTCAGTCGGTGAAACATCTGACTTTGGCTCAGGTCATGATCTCACATTGTGGGATTGAGCCCCACATCAGGCTCTGTGCTGACAGCTCAGCACTGCTTCGGATTCTTGTCTCCCTCTCTCTCTACCACTCCCTCTGCTTGTGCTCTTTCTCTCTCTCTCTCAGTAATAATCATTTAAAAAATTTAAAATAAAAACAAAGGACAGGAATGATTTAAAAATAGAGATGAATAAAAGAAGAAAAAAATGAAAACCTTTTGAAGAGGAAAATAAACAAACGAACTAAATATTTTTGGTTTTATTTGGTTTTTGTTAGTTTATTCTTTTTAATATATTTCTTTTCTTAATA
>NW_021869445.1:0-822 GCF_006229205.1 Suricata suricatta | reverse complement strand
GAAACAGTCTTTCTCTTCTACCTCTGGGATGTGAGCCTTAAAATGCTACAGCTATCTTGCTATAAGATCTAGGATAGAATCCCCATGGAAAATAACAGATTGAAGAAACAGAAAGAATCTGGTACCACCAACACAGAGGGTGCTTTGCATTTCATTGGCCAGGAGGTAACACGTATCTTTACTATTCAAGTCATTTTGATTTGGAGTTTCTGTCACTTGAAGTTAAAATCTTAATTACTGATTATGTAGTTAATTTGATGTGTTGACTAGACCAGTAACAAGATATTTGCTCAAACACTTGTCTAGATGTTTCTGTAAAGATATTTGTAATGTGATTAACATTTACAATCAGTTGACTTTAAGCAAAGCTGATTACCCTCCATAATGTCCGGGTGCCTCATCCAATCAGTGGAAGGCCTTCCAATCAGACTGGGGCTTCCCGAGGAAGGAATTCTGTCTTCAGGTGTAACAAAGACATTCTCCCACACTCTCCAGCCTTCAGCTTCAAGACTTCAAAAGCAGCTATTACAGAGATCTCCACCCTGAGTTACCCTCCAGGTTTCGGTCTTCCCATCCACACAATCCAATTGTCTGAGCCAGTTCTTTAAAATAAATCTCTTAATACACCTGTGTTCTATCAGCACTGATCCAGTAGTTCTATTTCATAATTAGCAATATTATTTTCAAATAATAATAGATAATAATGATAACATAGATAATCAAAATAATTACCTAAAATGTATTGTCTGGTTCTTTTTTTCTATGAAATAACCTACCTTTCGCATGGTCTGGAGAGCTAACAGATTTAAATAATCTTAATTC
>NW_021869444.1:0-822 GCF_006229205.1 Suricata suricatta | reverse complement strand
GTAAGACTCAGAAGGATTTAGTTATTTGCTCACAATCTCACTTGTAGTAGGAGATGGAGCTATGATTTAAGCCACAGTCTGAATTCAAAGCCTGAATAATGTGTCTTGGTTGACTTAATTTGATAACTAGATATGTGCATATTTTGTATGACCTATTCCAAATATACAGTGTATCTTACATTTTGAATAGAAAGTGATTTGAAAATCATTTTTATGCCATAAAGTTCAGTGGATTCTTTAATCTGACCAATCTCATAGCTAAGTGGGTTTGAGGCAATGCTGAAGTGAAAGCAAAAGAGGAAAGGAAAACTTCAGTGAAAGAGAAGAAAAGGGAATCCAGAAGAACTATGATGTGAAAAGACATAGCAATAAACAGGAAGACAATATATAGCTTAGAAACAGAAAAGTAGTATTTTTCTATAGTGGAAAGACTGTGTGTACTAGACTAGAAATATGGACACATACAAGCAAGAAAGAGCTGTGCTAAGGTCTCAAGTGTGAAACTGGCAAAGTCCATTAATCTCTGTGCTTCTTTCTTTGTTTACCAAATGAGAGAAACGGACCAAAGGGTTCCAAATGTTTTTTGCATCTGGTATTAAGTGAATCTCTCTGTCTACCAAGTGCTACACGGAGGGCAAAGATCATACACAGCCATTGAAAAGTGCCTAAATGTGTCTACAAATGATGCTTTTCCTTTCCATCAATTTTTCAAAATCATTTATTCGTCATATTTAAGTCAGTGCTTTAAAGATCTGAATTTATTTAAATCACAATGCTTTTTTTTCCCCATGACTCTCTACCAGGCATGTGTTTTATATTAAA
>NW_021869443.1:0-822 GCF_006229205.1 Suricata suricatta | reverse complement strand
ACACACACACACACACACACACAGTCTAATAAACAAACATTTAAGAATGTTTAAAAAATTTTTTTAAATAAAATTGCAGGCCGATACCCTGGTGAGCATGTATACAGAAATTCTCATTAAAATACCTCCAAATTAATTTCAACAATATATTAAGAATCATTTACCATAATCCAGTGGGATATATTCCTGGGCTGCAAGGGTGGTTCCATATTCACAGATCCATCAACATGATGCACCACAGTAATAGAAGAAAGGAGAAGGACAATTAGGTGCTTTCAACAGATGTAGAAAAAGCATTTGACAAAATGTCACATCCATTCATGAGAAAAACCCTCAGCAAAATAGACTGAGACTCAACACACCTGCGCATAATAAAGGTCATCTATGAGCTACCCCCCCCCCCCCTCCCGCGGCCGCCCGCCTGCCCCATCGGGCTAATCATCCTCAATGGGGGAAATAGGAAAGCTTTTCCTCTAAGGTCAGGAACAGATGAACCCTCTCACCACTGTTATTCCACGTAGTACTGGAAGTCCTAGCACAACAAAAAGAAATAAAAGGCATCCAAATCGGCAAGGAAGAAGTAGAACTTTTGCTATTGATAAATGACATGATGCTCTGTATAGAAAACATGAACGACTCCCATAAAAATTGCTAGAATTGATATATGAATTCAACTCACAATATACAAAAATCAATGTTCAGAAATATATTGGATTTCTATCGGCCATTCATGAATTAAAAGAAAGGAATTGATTAAGGAATCAATCCCATTGACAGGTGCACCAAACACCATAAGATACCAGGAGTAAACCTAACCAGAGA
>NW_021869442.1:0-822 GCF_006229205.1 Suricata suricatta | reverse complement strand
GCTGGAGAGTTTGGGGGTATCAGTGGGGGACGTTTAGGTGGCAGTGGTTTTGGAGGTGGTGGAAGAGGGATGGGAGGGAGCTTTGGTGGAAGGGCTGTGGGCTTTGGAGGATCTGGGGGTTTTGGTGGAGGAGCTGGAGGCTTTGGAGGAGGCGCTGGGGGTTTTGGTGGAGGGGCTGGTGGCTTTGGTGGCCCTGGTAGCTTTGGTGGGCCTGGTGGCTTTGGTGGGCCTGGTAGCTTTGGTGGGCCTGGTGGCTTTGGTGGGCCTGGTGGTCCAGGTGGCTTCCCTGGGGGAATCCAGGAAGTGACTGTGAACCAGAGCCTCCTGCAGCCCCTCAATGTGGAGATCGACCCCCAGATTGGGCAAGTGAAGGCCCAGGAGAAGGAGCAGATCAAGACCCTCAACAACAAGTTTGCCTCCTTCATCGACAAGGTGAGCCCATATTGGGCCAGCTGGACAGTGAGAAAACCTGGCCTACTGGTTTGGTCTCTTTTTCCTCTTCTTATTGTGGATCTGAAGAAAGACTTGTGGGTTCATCCTGAACCTCATGGCATGGCAGCAGGTGGTGGGCCTGCTTAATGTAGCAGCAGATAATGGAAATATCTCATCCCCTGTTGGATGGAGTCACTGCCCCCACCACATAATCCATTGCTGTGGTTCATCAGAGACAGTGTTGGGATTGTTGCTGCCATCATGGATGTCCCGTCACTGTTGCCCTCTGAAACCCCAGCACAGAATTCTTTCTCTGAGCCGGGAGAATTGTGAGCTGCATCCTTGTGAAAGAGAGGTCAACTCTGCCCAAGCTGGTTTTGTCTGAGAGAG
>NW_021869441.1:0-822 GCF_006229205.1 Suricata suricatta | reverse complement strand
TACCCCCAGAAACAATTCTGTGCCAATCAGAGTCCAGTTAGGGGACAGAAACCACGCTGGTTATTGCTTAAAGAGAATTTAATATAAAAAATACAAACTAGGTAAATAAAAGGTTTTAAAAAAATCCTTGAAGGTATCATGGAGGTAGCAACTGCAGGAAAGGCAGAGAGAATAAAGGGAAGAGACTAGAATTATTAAAACCTAGAAAATTAGAGGGCCCTCCCACACCAATAGCTAGACTCAGACCCCTGAGGAAGAGATGCTGCTTAATTGGAATCTTTTATACTGGAATCCTTGAGTTCAGAAGAGGCTCCCCATAAGCCTGGGATCCAGCCCTTTGAAGAGAGAACATCGTCTGGTAGTTGCTGTTGGCTGTGGTGGGCACGTGGAGACGGGCTCTGCAAATGTAAGGAAAACTGCCGACTGCATTCAGCTGCTGCTATGGGAAGGGAGGGCTGCTGCTGCGGGTGGGGAGAATCATTGTTGCAGAGATGCTAAGAGGAAGCAGACAGTAGGGGTGTTTCTTTTCCAGCTTTGCAGTCTCCCTACCACCACCAATGGCTGAGCCTGACAGAGAGCCAGCTGGCAAAGCAGGAATGTGGTTTGCATGACACAAGCACAAGCTACACAAAGAGAACAGAGAAATATAGTCCACACCTAATCCAAGGTTTGGAGCTGAGAGACAATAACTTAATAACAAGTACTCCCATCTTAGTGAAAGGAACAATCGTTCACCAAGCTGCTCATCCTAGAAACCCAGTAATCAGTCATTCTTAGGGCTTCTCTCTCCCCTTTGGCCATCTCCAAGCCCCTAAATATCTA
>NW_021869440.1:0-822 GCF_006229205.1 Suricata suricatta | reverse complement strand
AAAAATAATAATAATCAAAATGTAGAATATTTTTTCTATTTTGAAGAGATTTCTAAGCTTTTTAAGGCAACTGAGTTTTCTAAAAAGACAATTTTGTTTAAGATTTTATTTTTAAGTAATCTCTATACCCAATGTACAGCTTGAATTTACAATCCTGAGGCCAAGAGTCACATGCTTCGCTGATGGAGCCACACAGGTGTCCCTAAGATAGACGGTATTTGCTACAATGGTAAGATGCACTAGAAAAGTTTCTTCAAGAGGATAAACTTTTTTCAAATGATAATGTTGTTTTTTGGGGATATAATGTTAACTTCTCCAGATTATGAAATTACAAACAGCAATATAACAAGTTCTCTATAAGTCTAAAAGATGTACCATAATCTAAAAATATCGAATATAAATAAGATGCAATATTTCCCAATCTGCTTTTCTACATCTTATTTTCTATGATAAAAATATTTTAGCTTCCTTCAGTTCTACAATCTACCGTAAACATTTTAAATGTAGAACATAGGTGGTAATACTTTCAATCATACTGTACAGCTGCTAAGCATTTAAGAAAGTAAGGAACACATCCCCAGTTACATCAAAACCTATGATTTTGGAAAGGATTATGTATAAACATAGGTGCAGGAGAAATTCTAAGATAGCTCCAATGATCTCCCTCTTCTGGTACTCATAACCTTGTACAATCACTTCTCCTTCAGTGTGATGATACTGTAATTTTCTCTAACCAATAGAATATAGCAAAGGAATGTCACTTCTATGATTATCTTACACTAAGTTATGACATCTGTCCAGTTAAGAGTCATCCTCTCACTG
>NW_021869439.1:0-822 GCF_006229205.1 Suricata suricatta | reverse complement strand
AAAAACCACAATCACAGCCATTTGTTGGATGCTTACAAGAACCTAGTATGCCTCAGCTAGCTCACTCCCTCCTCAAAATTGTGGCAGGCCCTTCAATTCTTCCCCATTACAGATCAGGACGCTGAGGCTGGAAACAGGTAAAATTCCTTTTCCACAGATGCTCCGGAAGCATCAGATGCTGAATCTGAACTGAAGCCTGACTCACAGAGCCTGAAAGGTGCAGCGCACAACTTGGCCTCTCAGGTGTGATTAAAATCTGGGACTTTGGAGCCAGAGTCCCTGCTGGGAGTCGCCTCCTCCTCCCGTGTTCTGCGCAGATGGCTTTTCCTCTCTAAGCCTCCCTCCGTGCTCCCATCTGTGGAACGAGCACAGAAACAGTTCTCTAGAAACCCATCCTTGGGGTTGTTGGGAGGAATATGAGCGACCGTGGCTGGCGCGGTGCCCCATGTGTGTGAACACTAGATGGCTGCTGCTGCTGCTAGGAGTCTGCATTCCTACCTGTTGTCAGCATTCTCCGCTGCTGGTGAGAAGTCTAATTAGCATCCGCAAAATGGCTAGACCTGGCAGGCCAGAATAGAGAAAATACTGATGCAAGAAAATAGAGTGCGCTACCAAAGGGTGGCTCATCCTGGAACTCTCCTTCTACCCTTTGTCTTTCTGATATTCTCTGCACCCCTGTGGAACAGACGCTTCTTATTCTTATTCCATCACTACACAACAGAAGAGAACACTATAATTCAGAATGAAGCAAAAACTGCTCAGTGAGACGGGGGGATCCCTGATGAGGTGCCATGCAGACTTCACTGGTGTGGGGTTGGGGGG
>NW_021869438.1:0-1669 GCF_006229205.1 Suricata suricatta | reverse complement strand
GAGACACAGAACCTGAAGAAGGCTCTGGGCTCCAAGCTGTAAGCACAAAGTCTGATGTGGGGTTCAAACTCACAAACTGTAAGATCACGAACTGAACTGAAGTCAGATGCTTAACCAACTGAGCCACCCAGGGGTCCTTGACAAAGCTCATTTAAAACGATAGCTTGGGGGCCCCTGGGTGGCTCAGTCATGATCTCAGTCTGGGTTTGAGCCCTACATGGGGCTCTGTGCTGACAGCTCAGAGTCTGGGGGCTGCTTTGGGTTCTAGGTCTCCTTTTCTCTCTGCCCCTGCCCTGCTCGTACTCTGTCACTCTCTCTCTCTTCCCCCTCCCTCAAAAATAAATAAACATAAAAAAAATTTAAATTGAGCTCTGCCAGATTCATGTCAATCACTATTCAGTGAGCATTTATGGAATTCCTTCTGTGTGAGAGGCTGGGGAAATAAAAAAAAGATGACCAAGGCCATGGGTGTCTGCTGCTGAAGAATTCATAAATCAGTGGGGAAAGTACCCATGAGCAGATGATCACAACACAGTAAGTAA
Organism: Suricata suricatta; assembly: GCF_006229205.1. NCBI lineage: Eukaryota > Metazoa > Chordata > Mammalia > Carnivora > Herpestidae > Suricata > Suricata suricatta. The sequence continues at coordinate 1,127 of NW_021869438.1, read as the reverse complement.
AGGGTTAAGGAGCAGTATCATTTAGATGGTATATGGTGACATTTTCTCTCCCTTATCCTGGTCACAGGCAACCCGTATTTTGTTACTTTATTTTTGCCGTTCATAAAATGACATATTAATGAAACCATACTATAGTTATAGTCTTCTGTGGCTGGCTTCTTTAGCTCAGCATGATGTTTTTGAAATTCACTGACGTTAGCTGTCTTTCTTCTTTATTACCAAGTAGTATTCCTTTACACGGATGCAGCATGATTTGTTTATCTGTTCTCTGGTTGGTGAACTTTTGAGGTGTCTCCAGTTTGAGGCTCTAATGAACAGTGTTGTGATGGACATTACACCCTCTTCTTTTTTCAGACATACCTTTTTATTTCTCTTGGTTATACACAGAAGAAATGGAACCGAGTGATCATATGATCAGTGTATGTTTAACTTTACAAGAAACTGACATACAGTTTTTCTATAACGGCTGTATCATTTTCCCTCCCCAACACAGGTGTAAGAGAGCTTCAGTTGCTCCATGTTCTCACCAACGCAGCATTGTCCATCCTTTTTGTTTTCATCATTCTAGTGGGTAGGTGGTTGTATCACATTATTCTAATTTGCATGATCCTGATACCTAGCGATGCTCAGTATTATTTAACATTTCCATATGAAGTGTCTGTTCAAATATTTTGCCCATTTTAAAATTCGCTTGTTTATCTTATCATTTGGTGGCAAGATTCTTAATATATTTTGGATACAAGTTCTTTTTTTTCTATAGTTCATTGTCAAGTTGGTTTCTATATAACACCCAGTGCTCTTCCCCACAAGTGCCCTCCTCCATGACCATCACTCCCCTTCCCCTTAACCCTCCTTCCTCAGTTCTCAGTCTGTTTTCAGCATTCTAGAGTCTCCCATGATTTGCCTCCCTCCCTCTCCCTAACTCTTTCCCCCTTCCCCTTCCCATGGTCCCTTGTTAGGTTTCTCCTGTTAGACCTATGAGTGAAACATATGGGATTTGTCCTTCTCCCCCTGACTTATTTTGCTTAGCATGACTCCCTCAAGGTCCATCCACTTTCCTACAAATGGCCATATTTCATTCTTCCTCATTGCCATGTAGTACTCCATTGTATATATATACCATATCT
>NW_021869437.1:0-12903 GCF_006229205.1 Suricata suricatta | reverse complement strand
ACTGAGCAAGGAATCCGCGACAGGGACTCCCTCCTTCAGTGGATATGTCTAAGCATGGGGGTCAGCCAGACCCTAAGAGGGAAATATTGGACAGACAGATGTGTCATAAGAAGATATCTAGAATGATCCACAGAAAGACGAACAGATGAAAAACACAGATTAAGTTAGGCACGTGGAGGATCATATGAAAGGAAGAGATGATACTTCATTGGAGATCCAGACGAATAGGAAAGAGAAGGAAGCAAAGCAGTAATCGAGCAGATATTAGCTGAGAACTAACATCTTTTGGAGAACAAGGAAACAAATCTACACCTAGGCATATTTTAGGAAGGCTGTTCAGGACCAACGGAAGATTGAAAACTTCTAGAGCTTTCAGAGGATAAAAGCAAATTAGCCTGAGAGCTGACCTTTTTTTACTTTTTTAAGTAAAAAAAAATAAAAAAATGAAACGCCACCTTCTCTGTGCTGAGTGAACATAATTCCCCGTGGGGAATGCTCACCCTGCCACAATATTCTTCAAGAATGACGATGGAACAGAGACATTGTTATCCCCCAAAAATGGGGAAAACCCGAGAGAATGTGTCACCGCAGAATAGTAATTCAAGAAAATGCTGACAGGTATTCCTCAGGCCGCAGAAACATTTTACATAAGTGAAGAGTAATGAACTGGGAATATGTGTGGGCAGCTCTGAGTGAATACTGTCTCTTGGGGTTAAAATGTAGGGAGATGGAGAGATATGGGTGGAGCTAGAGAGTACTCTGCTGAGCAAAGTAAGTCAGAGAAAGACCAATAGCACTTGCTTTAACTCATGTGTGGAATTTAAGAACCAAAACAAAGCAAGCAAGGAACAAGAGAGACAAACCAAAAATAAAGACTCTTAAGTCTAGTAAACAAACTGATGGTTTCCAGAGGGGAGGGGTGGGGTCGGGCCGGGGCAGGAGGGAAATGGCAAAGGGGATTAAGCAGTGCCTTGACTTGATGAGCCCCGAGTCATACAGGCACTGTTGGATCATTCTATCGTACACCTGAATCTCATATGACACTGGATGAGAAGTAACTGCAATAAAAACAACAAGTCGATACATAACCTTAAAAATATTGGAAAGCCTTAAAATATCTAAAAATAGTGCCCAGATAACGGCAGGGGGATCATGGAGGTAAAGGTTCCTAGGATCTTGCTTTCCATGGGGAGATATGGAAAGTACCACATCAGGTTAGGAGTAGATAAATCGAGAAGGCATATTGTAATCACAAATGAAACCACTAAGAGTGTCAAGCATGCATGAAGCTTCGAAGAGAATGAGGTGGGGTAGGCTATGGGAAAAGCCAATAACAACCTCAAAATCAGACAAGAAAGGAGGCGCACACACCAGGCGCCTAGGACCAAGAGGAATCCCCCAGGATGATGGCAAGTTTCAATCCAAATATGGCGGCGACGACATTAGATGTAGACCCACTACATAGGTGCACCTGGCTGGCTCATTTGGAAGAGCGTGCACCCTAGAAGTCCCGGTCGTGACAATGAGCCCCACGTTGGGTGTAGAGATCACTTTCAAACCTCGAAAATAAATCAGTACAAAAAAGTCTTATGGACAAATGTAAGTGCACTAAATGTGCTCATAAATGAGGATTGTCAGTCTAGAGAAAAAGGAAAGTTTGAGGATATTCTGCTGTCCAAAAAATCCTGAAGTTCAGTTTGGATAGAGGTTGGAAGGAAACGGAGGTGAAAACCATACTATACAAATAAGGACCAACGGAGAGCAACCTCAGCTAGAGTAGCAACCAACAAAACAGACGGAAGGACGGAAAGTATGGTGAGAAATGAAGAGACTCACTTTGTAATGATGATGGTGGTAAGAGGTTCGATGCGCTAGGAACATGATAGCGATTCCTCTCATGTGCCTTTTCGGAAATGAAAAATATATCATGGCAGCCGGAGAGCACCTCTAGGAGAAATGGAATGATAGTCCCAGAAGGCTGGTGCAATATGCGAGTACAGTCTTCCCAGAGACGGAGAGGACAAGCAGAGGAAGAATCAATAAGGAAATTACATATGTTGAATAGCTAACGGGATCTAATGGAGGTGCAGGTGCACGGAACACCGCTGGCAGTGACTGTGGCATGCATATGCCTTGAAGACAAGAGGAGGGACTGAATGAAACCCTGCACAGGGGGTGGCTTCTGGGGTGATGGAAATGTTTTCTTCGTGACCTGAGGAGAGAGTTCTTCCCATTTTCATTTGACCACTTCCATATGCGTCATATATCCCCAAAAGGAGGTGGTGGTGGTGTCTCATTTCCTTTAACTGGAAAGCTGAATACTGACGGGTGCAAGCTTCATCAGTGATTCTCAAAGAAAAGGAAGAGATTATCAGGAAAGTCAGGAGAGTGGTGACCCTTTACGGAGAGAGGAAGACTATTGTGACTGAAAGGGGCCAGGAGCGTGCCTCGAGGTGGCTGCCCAGTTGGAGTTCTCTTAGTGGACGGCAGCTCCCGGTTTTCTTTGTGATCCCGTCAGAGGTGCGCCCACCCAGGAGGTCCTGAGTTCTCTCTCTCTCACAGTATCACCATGACATCGGAGTGTGTGTACGTGTGGGCGCTCAGGACTTGGGGGCGGACTTGCCTTTCTAGACCACAGAGAGACAGGTGCAGCACAGTGACAGCCCTTGACCTGTGGACCTCTGCCCTGCAGTCAAAAGCCCTGATCCTGCCAAGGGAAGTAAATGGCTTCCTCATTTATGTGTTAGATATTGTGAGGAATTTGATTTATACATTTATGGAGGCTGAGGAGTCCCACGAGAGCCTATGTGCAAGCTGGAAACCCATGAAAGACAGTGGTGTCATTGCGTCTGAGTTTGAAGGCCTGAGACCCTTGCAACCAGGGGAGCCGATGATCTGACTTCCAGTCCAAGAGCAGGAAAAGGGGGGCACGTGGCTGGATGGCTCGGTGGGTAGGGCATGTGATCCTTGATCTCAGGGTTATGAATTCAAGCCTCCATTGGGTGTGGAGCCTCCTTAAAAACAGAACAAGGGTAGAAGATGAGATGAAATGTGGCACCTCGAGTGGTGAGTCAGAAGAAAAGGGGACAATTCTTCCTTGCTCTGCCTTTTGTTATGTTCTGGCCCTCAGTGCAGGGGATGATGCTCAGTCACAGTGGGGAAGGCAATCAATCTGCCCTACTGAGTAACCCGATGAAATGCAGGCCTCATGCAGAAACGCCCTCCCAGACACAACCGGAAATCATGTATAATCTGGGCATCCGTGCACGGTCCAGTTGACACAGGAAATTAACCCTCACAGAGTGGAAGGCAACAACACGAAGAATTGCATAACAGAGTTTACAGAATCAAGCCTCACAAGACCTTCGACCCACCTGACAAATGGGGGAAGGATAGTGCTCAGGGGCGAGGGTCCTACGCAGGGCTGATGTGCACTCTGTGAAGACGGGAGGGGTAAAGCATGGAAGGCTTCCTGGAGGAGGATGTCATTTAGTTAGGTCAGGATCAGCCAGGTTCCCAAGATTTCCAAAGTGTGAGATGACTAAAAACAAAGGCAAAGCTATGTGCAAAGGTCTGACGAGGGGGCCTCGGCATTGCGGGATAGACATAGATGTGAAGAGACACCGATATGAGCGAGGATTTCTGTAATTGAGATGGACCTGGCGATAGGACAGGTTCCCCCCCCCCCGAACCGAAGCGAGTGGACAGTGTGGCTGTCAATCAGCGCAGGCCCTCCAATGCTGATGTCTGAAGGCGGGGCCATAGACAGGCGGGCAAGGGAGCGGGACTGTGCGCGTGACCTGGCTCGTTCGCCTTTGGATTGTACATTGCGGGCTTCCGTGGACCGATCCCCTCAGGGTTGATACAAAATGGCGGAAACACTGTGGCTATCTGGCGCTTGAGGTTTCTGCGACCTCAAAAGTGTGAGTTTAACTTACTTTGATTCATAATTGGCTCTTGGGAGTGTGGTGTGAAGAGACTCAGGTGGATGGCGTGTCCTAATACACGTTGACACGTGTGTCTCATGGGCTTCCCGAGATGACAGGGGAAGGGCCCTCCGTTGCCTCTGGGCGCGGCGTGGTGCTTTATGGAACCACATGGTGAGCCTTTCGGATCATTTGGTTTGTTTCCGTGTGGGTCTCGAGGCCCCAGTTCGTGGCCTTCCTGTTTTGTGGTGCTCGCAGCTTCAAACGGCAGAGACGTGGTGCGGCCGGCTGTCCGAGTGGGTCCCAGGCAGCAGGGTGGCTGTCGGGCGGCCCGGAGGCTGAGTTTGGTGTTCACTGTACAGTGTTTGGGGACGGCCCTGGTCGCCGAGGACTGCTTACGTCTTGGGCTTGGCCGCTTTCGTGAGGTAGCTCAGTGACGCGTTTTCTCTTATTTTGGATGTGAAGGGAAGGACAGTGAAGGCAAGGAACAGGGGAGCATGGGTGTGATTGTGACACCGAATGCCTGCGTTTGAGCACGGTTTTGTCTTTCATTTAACAACACGACTGTGTGTATCATGTCACTTGTTGAACGTCTGGAGTGGTCCCCTTCATGTGCCGGCTTGAACAAACCATGATGTTTCCAGTGGGAAACGAGGAAGCAGATGGCATGGGGATCTCAGGGCTCGTTCACTGCCCGGGGGAATTGTCTTCAGGTATCACTGACCGCTGCCCTGTTCTGTAATGTATTCCTGTTTTTAATATCATCGTTTCCAACCCACCTGTCCGGAAGCATTTCATGCATTTTGCGTGGAAAAGCTGTTATTATGGTACTTGCTGTTTTCGAATAAGCAAAAGAGCTCAGTGGTCTGGCTGGCCAGACCTTGTTACTTTAAGTCCCTGCTGGGAATCAGGCCCCCAGGGAACCTTATTTCTTCTTTGATGTTATAATAATAATGGCAGTGAGGTTTTTTCCCCCTATGTTATTGCAACCTTGCATCCATTTGAGTGGGTTGAATTTTTATTTTGACTGTGTTTCCTACCTATTTTCCAAATGAAAGTATTTTCCGTGTGCAGCTTGGGGAACTTTGTCCCGCCGGACAGGTGAAAGTTTTACACTCGAATGCCTCTAAGCCGCTCCGGTTTGCCAAGGCTGAACACGGTTTTGGCGTTTAATTTTACGTGTTCAACTTAATGCATTCAATTGGACTTGGTGGTGGCGCTCCTCAAATATTTCCTTTCTATTGTGTGTGTCAATTTCAATTGCCAGAGAAAGAATTTAACGTCTAACGGGGCGCCTTAAGTCCATCGTGTAATTGCACGTGTGACGTAGTCACATTCTGGTCTTGTTCCCTCCTGATAAACTATCTTAAAAATAAACGTTTTGAGGGGTGCCCGGCTGGCTCAGTGGTTACAGCCAGTGAGCCTCGATTTGGAGAGTGTGATTTCAGGCCCTGCACGGGGCGTGCAGATTACTTACAAAGAAAATCGTAGACGTAAATAATAAACAATGTTTTGAGGTCCTCTGATCTTACCGTTCAGAACAATCGGTTACGTCTTTGACGTTTCAGGACAGCGAGTGCTTTTAACCATCCAGCGGTCCCCCTTGACACGGCTGGGGATATTGGGATCCCTTTATGCTATTGTATGGTTTCCCAGGCCTTTGGCATAAGCTATGTGTTAAAATTGTTGACGTTCTCTTTACTTGACCAGTGAGGACAAGATTGTTGGCACTCTCTACGTGCTGCTTGCTTTATGACAGTTACTGCCTGACTTCCAGGGACCCGGTAGCCCAACATTTCGTCTCATTTACCATTAAAATGTCTGTGAAAAACTGGCCCTGTGGTTTTGATTTCATGGGTCTACTGAACAGAAAGTTTATTTGCAGTGTAACAAATAGCAGGTGTGACCATCTGGCTGCCGGTGGCGGTTTTATCACAGCGAATTCCGGGAAGTGCCTGTCACGGGCCGTCCGCGGAATTCTGTTGGATTCCTTCCGGGTGTTACCTCTCGCAGATTTACGTGTTGATTTTCAGTGTGACTCAGGTCCATTGTGTGCTCATTCTTTAGTGCGTTTCCTTTGAACATCACGGAGCATTTCCCATTTATTGATGAGGAAATTCACCCCCAGAATGAGTGCTCCCTGTTCTCTAGACACGAGTGGCCCTTGCCGGTCGCCGTGCACCCTGTTGAATATTACCTCCGAACTGTATTTCTGCCCGTGGTACGCTGTCATTTCCTTAAATGTTGGCCCCGGTGCTCCTTCCCGATGTTCTCCCATAGAAAACATTACTTGTGTGGTGTTCTGTGTCCAAAGAGTCTGGCCCGGCACAAGTCCCATCCTCCTTGTTAGGGGTCCTGGGCTAGACTGGACATGCTCCTCTCCGTCCCCCCTGGCCCACCCCAGGCCTAGAGGGTGCTGTCCCTCCTCTTGAGCCGCAGGAGCTGACTGTGCTTCGTGCTCCAAGGGTAGCTTATTGGCCTAAGGAATAGTCAGTGCCTGCCTACTTCACCTCCTACCACCTCCGTGTGCGACACCTAACGTGTCCACAGGGGGACAATTATGTTAAGGGGAAGCTGTTGTTTTGCTCAAAACCCTGAGGACCCTAATCAGGGAGCGTTAACCTGGCACTTGGTGTTAAGTAAAACGATACCTTCCTTTTGTTAAAGGTGATAGCTGAGTGTGCCTTAACAGCCTTTTTGCTGATTGATTGCTGATTGGCTCTGTTATTGTCTTGACTCATGTATATTAGGCCACGTGGAAACGATTGAATGACTCTTACTGGTGAAACACGAAAGATCTCTAAAGTGTGCCTGGATTGCATTGGAGACAAGGATAAAGACTCCTTGCTGATTTTGGGGGTGACTTTATGTGGTAGAGGTGCGGACGGGAAAGCAGATTTCAGGAACGGGGACCCTCAACTAGCCCCAGCAATCCTGACTTTCGAGACAGAGTCCCAGATCTTGAACAGAATCTCAGTGTGAAATGCAGGCACTTTGATGGCATGCCCACTGCCTATACCCTCCGTGGGGCATACCTGCAAATTAAGAGCAGATTGCCGGGTGGATATGCTACCGAATGTCCACTTTTCCCCATTGTGGCCTCCTCAGAGATGTATGTTCAGTGTCAGAGGGTAGGGACTTTAGGGCATGGATGAAGTTCTTCATGAATTTGTACTGAATTAAATTTCTCCTTTTGAGGTTTAGCAGTTTGCCAACTTACTGGGCTGCCAATTCCTAAGCGTAGGGTAACCACACAGTCATTACCAGGTGCCTTTTGTGATCTGTTCGGTAGAATGCAAAACCCATCGGAATGACTCGTGGCCCATCATGTTGCGTGGTATGTATAAGTGTCAGCGATTGGTCACAAAGTGAGAACGGCACAATCCATTCCAAAGGTTTCGCACCCACCGTTTTGTAGGAGTCAGTCGCCTTCCTACGGAAGAGAACAAACGGGGTTCTGACACACCCCTTCTAGCAAATAACTGGTGAGACCTCGTAACCAAATAGTGAATGAGTCCCCTATGATGGCTGATTAAAGCGCGATGCACCGGGGCTCATTGTGAGGGGACAATCAGGCCCCTAAAGCAGCAATCTTACCTTGTGGCTTGATTCACGCAGCTCCTGTCTTACATTATGTTTCACTCTCTTGGTCTACCTCACACAGGCTGCATGCTTGCGTGCTCTGGCCCCACCAGCCACTTTCAGATATTCCTCTGGATGCGGGAAAGAGGAGGTTGGCCCCAGCCACTCAGCTTGTGAGTTTCCACGTTACCTGATTTTCCTGCAGTGGTGCTAAGCTGACCTTCCACCGATGAGTCTCTTTGTAGCTTTGTACAATCCTCACCTCCTTCACCTCCTTCTGTGATGGTAAAGCCCAGTTGTGGTCAGCCCGTGGGCCTCAGATGAGAGGAGAGTCAAGACCAGCCACACAGGTAAGAGCAACCTTAGGTGGTGTGAGGCTACCGGTGTTGGGTGGAGAATAGCAGCGGTGTCCTGTCAGCTGGACCATGATCCCGGCTGGTGCTGCAATCCCTTCCCTGAGTCTCTAGGACAGGAGCTTCCAGCAATGTCAGGGTCACTGCCTAGAGACTTCTTATTAACTCCATGGTAGCGACTCTGTGTCTTTAATCCAACTCGTTGACTAGTCAGTGGCGTGTATTTTGCAGAGCTTCTGCGTGTTCCTCTGTTTACTGTCCTGGGCCGCTGTTAACAGACATGTTGACTTTAGAAGAATGTCAGATTTCAAACAAAGCCTGACCTGGCGTCTTTTGATCCTTTTGGAAAACTCTGTCTGATACCATGCAGAAGCGGGATGCACTGGAGGGGATTGTCCCAAGACAACCTTGAGGACTCCAGAGACGGCCGGAGCACTGCTCAGGTGTGTTTTCTCAGGTCTCAGTGTAATTCTTCTTATCGCGAATCTGAATGCAGTTTCAAGACAGCTCTGTGGAGGAAAGGAGATAAAGATGAGACCCGTGCACCAAGTGGGCACCAGAGATTGACAGTCTGGCAGTCGAGCCCCTCTCGGGGGGGGGGGGGGGGCGGGCCTTTATTTGGAGGATTCCTGGAAGCACAGGCTAACAGTTCAAGCAATGTTTGGGTCAATACCGCTTTGAATAGTTACACTTCCATACAGTGGAGGCATGGTTTTGGCCTTGCAGAGGTTGCTCATTGTCTTTGCAGAGGTCAGTGACACCGTCCCCCTCACTGTGTTTGGTTCCCAATAAATTTCCGGTTTGTGACTCTGAAGGACGCTTGGCTCCTTCTTACTCTCGTCTCTGAGCCCCAGTTTGCTGCTGTGCAAAGTGGAAATGCCACCTTGCTGCCAGGCATGTTGTGAGAATCAAGTGTGATCATGTTTATAAAGTGCTCTGCACAGAGGAGGTACTGAAGAGGTTAGGACACCGTTTCCAGAATCCGTATACCGGAGCGCAACATTGTGACTCGCTTGAGATCCTCTTGCTACCTGTCCAGACCCCAGGTGCACGTCATTTGGTTAGGCTTTTGCCACAGGCTCAGCTCAGTGTTGTTTCCTTTCACAGGGCCAGCGACCATTCCCCGAGAGTATTGGGCATCTCTTTGGGAACCGACGTCTTGAATTCTGCTATGGTGCCGGAGGTAGCCGGGCAGCCCAGACTTGGCCTTGCTCTTAGCTGCATTCTTTTCTGGCTCCCTGGACATCTTACACTGAAGCCGAAGTCACTCAGCGTCAAGTTGGGGCTGGAGGGTGCTTACCAACCGGCAGTGCCTAGAAGGTCTCCTCTCTTTCCTTCGCCCTGAAGACGTGGTGCAAGGTGGCTGTGGGAGTGTCAGGATAACTAGGAAGTACTCTAAGGTGCTTTCAAAGACACTTCTGACCTCTAGTGTCCTGCATACCTCAGGTTGCTCTGTTGCTTTGTCAGCACCGGGTTCATCCGGAAGGAGGCATCACAGAGCCTTAAGTGCATTGCCCAAAGTTCTAAAAACCCACATTTGTTTGTGTGAGGAGACACTAGAGTGTGTCGCTCCCCAGAACATGCTGACCTCTCCAAGGCTTGGTTTATCCCTGCGATTGGATAAATTACCTGCAAGCCGTGGAAGATGAGGTTCATTATGACTTGCTGCCCAGGGAAAACCTGAGGCCTGAGGTACTTAGAAACATCTGTACCCACCCCCATGTTCCTTCCCCGGGTGATAGGAAAGTGAACACGACGGGCCCCTTTGCTTGTCGGAAGCAGTTGCGCAACTTAACAACTGTGATGCCTTCTTCTCCTTCCACACGCACTTGTGCCCACTGCCCATCAGAGTCAGCCTGGGGCTTTTCGTTGTGGGGGCGGGGAGGGGAAGACCTAATGAATGTTGTATGGGTAAATCTTCTGCGTACTGGCACTTGCATATAAGTCACAAGGGTGAGGATTCCCAAAGGGTGGCTCTTTCATTGGTGGCATTCCCAAACTCAGGACCCTGAGGGAAAGAGAAGTGACCCTCAGAATGTAAGGTGGGGTCTGGCTTGGGGATTCTTTCCCGGGTGTCCACTCCCGAGCGTGCCGTGTCACTTGCCTCATGAGGCGTGTACTTAGTGACCGTGTACGTACCAGCGGGAATGTTAATGTGTCATAAATTCATGGTGTAAAGAATGTCACACCCTGTTAGCCTAAAGTGTTTTACCATTCCTCTTATTTCTGTGGGTGCCTGAAAAGGAATGGGTATTGAACCCGTGAAGGTAAAGCCTTTGAAATGGAGGGTACTCCTTGTGATGCTGGGTCCCGATTATATGCAAACTTTTCAACGGTTGAATATTACTTCACAGAGCATGGATATACACATATATGTATATATATGATTTTCTTTATCGATTTCTACTGTCGATGGATGCTTCGGGGGCTCCACGTCTTACATGTTGAGAGAGTACTCCTGCAGTGAATATGTGCAGAATCCTCTCTGAGGTCATGGCTTCCTTTCCTTTAGGGAAACGTCCAGATGTGGGATTGATAGATCATATGGTGGTTCTGTGTTTCCTGTTTGCGCAGCCATCATACTGTTCCTCGGAGTGAGCATACCAATTTAGGTGGGTGAACATGTCTTGAACAGAATGGCTTTCATGATAGGTTCTCCAGTCACTAGGCCTGACTATTATTTCAAGGAGAAAAGCTATAGACGTTAGGGCTCAAAAGAGGGGAGAATTCTCTGATGCTGAGAGATGCAAAGCCTAACCATATACTAGTTAGATTCCCAGCAAAGAAAAGGGACATGTCTGGATCTCAGGCTCCCCACACAAAGAAGCTGAAAAGTGTGTCTTCTATGCAGAGCAATGCGATATCACGAGGAGTTTCGATGCTCTGCATGGGGATGTGGTTGGAAGTCTGTGCAACCATTTCCATGTAAAGATCCCACGCTCTTCCGCAGACCATACTCTGCACCTGTAGGGAGAACTAGCAGCGTATGCATAGTCAATGAGCCGTACAGGACGCAGGAGAGGTCTAGAATCTCTCGTACATGTGCAGATGGGCCTGGGTGTCCAGGAAGGTCCCGGGTCAGGCCTCCATTTAGGAACGTCATCATTCCTCCTATTCTTTGTTCCATTTCAGGCTCTCGATTTCTCTTGGTTAGTGAAACCAGTCGAGAAACGAGAACAGTATAAGAGTTTAAGGAACATTTCTTGGGTGGGTCGAGGACTTGGAGTGAAAGGTGTGGTAGTCATTGTGGGTCAGGGCCAATGCAGCCCATGTCCTGTTATCAGGCTCCCAATACAAAGAAGCTAAAAGACGGTGTCCTCTACACAGAGCTATGGATTGACAGTGGGGGAGGCAAGGGACGCGGAGTGAAACTTGTGGTTGACAAGGGTGGATCAGGGTTAGTGGACCATCTGGGGCATGGGAAATATCAGGCCCCAGGGAGGAGAAGGGGTAAATCCCAATCTCACCCTTCCAACACAGAGACGTAGAGAGAGCAAGTGTACTATCCTGTGGAAAGGCATATTAGGAGTCCTCATCCTGTGTCCGGGGATGTAGTTAGTGTGAGGTTTTAATTAACGGAGTAGAAACGTTACCATGCCAAGAGACTGGGAAAAGAGAAGAGAGCACCCTGTATTACAGAGCTCCCGGGCCAGGTTCCCAGGTCTGGACAGAATGGAGCAGGGAATTCGCCCAGGGGAACAAAGGACCAGGCTTTTGATGGGACAGCAGCCTACGATGTGTTTCCGGGGGCGGACAACCCCTTGTAAGGCGAAGTGATACGACCTGAGCAGATGATGCGCTTCCCAAGAGGCAGCAGAGGACGGCCAGGGCAGATGACGTGTTTCCAGCAGCCACAGGCAGCCGGCAGCCGGGTGTTCGTCTCCACGAGGCCCCTAAACCTGTCAGTTAGAATTGGATGCCAATCTTCCCATATATACATCCTGCACTCTTCTGCTGAGCATCCTCTGCACGTGACAGGAGGACAGGCAGCACATGGGTGCTCTCAAGGAACCCTATAGGAATCGGGGACATCTAATTCTCACAGACACGTGTAATTGAGCCTAGATGTCCAGGAACCTCCTGGGTGAGGTCTCCACGTTCTGTCTTCATCAATCCTAGTATTCTTTGTTGTGATTCAGGCTCTCGATTTCTCTGGGTTAGTGAATCCCTATGAGAAATGGGACTGTCGTAGAGTATGAGGAATATTGACAGGGGGTGGGCTGAGGACTTGGAGTGAACGTTGTAGGAAGGACTGTGGGTTCGTTCCTCTGACACCTGCCCTTCTCCTTCTCACACACTGTGTTTGGGTCAGTATAACTAGGGGAGTGAAGACAGTGGCCATTGGTGCGTAGGACATTAAGTTATGGCTGTCTTATTGAGATGACGGCTTCGTTATGAGGATAGGCTGTTGTTTCCCGTGTTCCCTTTTTCTTCACAAACAGATTAAGAGAAATTAAACAGAGAAAGGTACCACACTTGGCAGATACAAAATGACTTTTTGCCCGTGTGTCTGTGCAATGAAAACAGATTTAGATTTCCCTTTTGGATAAAGGGAAAAACACACACAAAAACGCAGGATATTCCATTAAAACCCATACTTCCTTGCTCCAAACCTGCAACAATTTTTGTTTGTTTTTTAATCCACTACACAAACTCAGTGATCAGGTCACAAAGGCGACAAAGGCCCTTCTTGCCCTTATATTTTAAACCATTAAGGTAATCTCCATACTTTTCTACATAGCACGACACAAGTTCCCAGAGAAAAGACATTTCCTTTTTCAAATCAATCCAGGAAAGAAAGAAAAAGCTCAAACAAGGTAAAGGAAAAGCATTTCTATGGCTGAATGACGGCTTTGAGTTGATTGAGTCCCGTTGTTGCTGCAGAACAGACTGTGGGTATGGTCATAGGGGCAGTTTTGTTTCTCTTCCCATGGTGAAATCACTTTACATTGTTTTCTAGTACGCAAGGCAAAAACCTGTACAAAACCCCTAGTGTTCTGCACAACATTTGTACCAATCGAAAGCTCACGAGGTGTGTGTAC
>NW_021869436.1:0-822 GCF_006229205.1 Suricata suricatta | reverse complement strand
AAAAAAAATGAAACGGAGGGGCGATGTCTGATTTGTATTTCAAAAACATGAGTCAGGTTGAAATGTGGAGAAAAGTCTAGCCGGAGGGTTACGGACGTGAGTAGCTTGTTGACTGTCACAGCAATGCAGGCAGTGACAATAAAGACGGGAACAAAGGCAGGGGCACCATGCAGTCCTTTGAGGCTAGGAGACATCAGCTTCTTCTGGCTAAGGGTCCACTTCCTTGAGAATCAACAGGATAAGCCATGGGCATTCGGCTTGTGTATTACCCAGCAGGGATAGATTCTTAACAGAAAGGTGAGAGAGTGAAGAACACAGAAAATGCTCTGTCAAAATCAACTATGCTGTGGGCAAATGACAGCATGATACCCCAAAGACACCTTCCCTGTGGAACTAAAGTAGGATGGGAGAGGCAGATTACACATTTAAACAGGAGATACAGAGGCTGACTGCCGAGAGCCAAGGACAGCACATAGCACAGCATGAGTGGAGTCAGACTTAAGTAGCTCTGATTAAGCAAAAGTGCCTCGCAGACTGTAACACCAAGAGGCAACATGACAGTCTCTGCAAAGAATGAACAGATCATGAAATGGAAGGCATGTGGCTGCTGAGAGGGGCTTGGTGGTGATTACGAAGTTGGTGTGTGACCTACATTTTGGTTACATTCACTTTGCATCAAGTTCAGGGAATTAAATTTTATTGGTTGCACTCTTCTGCTAGCATTGCCTGACTTGTTCCTCTTTTTAAATTTTCTTATTTGACACTCACTAAACAATAGCTATTTGCTCAAATGGTGCCTGGGTATTGTGGTGTGGGGGGGGA
>NW_021869435.1:0-822 GCF_006229205.1 Suricata suricatta | reverse complement strand
CTGCAGAGTGCTGATGCAGATATGTGCCTCTCTCCTTACTGAACAATGAGGGGAGCCCACCGATGGGGAGCCCCGGCCTCCCAGCGCGGCAGTCAGGGAAGGAGGAACCAGGCGTTGGTGGGACTTGGGCTTCAGGGCAGGGACCCCGGCTGTCCCGTGCAGAGGCTGCACTCCTGCGTTCCCTTTGCCCAGACAACTCGCCAGGAAGACCGGCAGCCTCCACTGTAACCTAAATGTCCCTGCAGGGCATCGGCTCAGAGAGGGCTGGTCCGCCACACTGGGAAGGTTGCTCAGGTCTAGCACTGCGTTTCTTTTTTTTTTTATGTTTTTTATTTATTTTTGAGAGACAGAGATAGCACGATCAGGGGAGGGTCAGAGAGAGAGGGAGACACAGAGTCAGAGAGGGAGACACAGAATCAAAGCAGGCTCCAGGCTCTGAGCTGCGGGCACAGAGCCCCATACGGGGCTCGAACCCACGAACCGTGAGACCATGACCTGAGCAGATGCCGATGCTTCACTGACTGAGCCCTCCAGGCGCCCAAGCACTGCATTTCTAAGTTTGTGTTTTTTCTGCCTTTGCCGTGAAACACTCGACGGCAAGCACAACTCCCTTGTGCAACAGCATCCCCACAACCGGCGCATCGGAGAACCGGTCACAGAGAGGTGCGTTGTGAACGCGTTAGGAGTAAGAGAAGCACGCCTTCCACAAACCCCATCCTGGTACGCGTTTCCTTTCCCGTGGTTTTGGGCACCACTGTCGCAGGAAGTGTGCGAATCCCCCGGCATGGGGAGCACAGTGAGAGACAAGGCGTGCCTGGGGAG
>NW_021869434.1:0-822 GCF_006229205.1 Suricata suricatta | reverse complement strand
ACAAGTAGCTCAGAGCCTGGAGCCTGCTTCCAGTTCTGTGTCTCCTTCTCTCTCTGCCCCTCCCCCTCTCATGCTCTGTCTCTCTCTGTATCAAAAATAAATAAAACATTAAAAAAAAAACAGACAACTGTGCTGTGACACATTTAAAATGCAGTCTAACAGGTGTCTGTCACAATAAGATGTTTTGTTTTCATTTTTCCATTGGTGCAGTGCTTCTAAATTTTAAATTAGATTCACTATTCTTGGCTGCAAAAGTGGTGTGGATGAAAATTGACATTCTCAAGTGAGAGAAAACTGATCTTGAGAACAGACATTTCCATGATGTGTAATTACCACATATGATGAAAGTGTGCACATTAGTTCATTGCTGGCCCGTGGCCTTCCAGAGTATCCATTTCTGTTCTAGCGTGTACCTACTCCCCTATATGAGGTTACTTACTATGAAAGCCTTTTTTTGCTTTGGTTCTCTGGTAAATCTCAAAAGTTATAAACTGGTGGCTTGTGGTTTAATTTTGGCCAATAAGGTGTTTTGGTTGGAACCCTCAGGTTTTAAACATACCTGGGTTTTAGAAGGGCACTTCGAAGTACTGCTGCCAGTGGCACCAGTCCCTTACCCACAATGTGTGTGTGTCTCCTGAGAACTTTTATTTCTAGGCTGTGCTGTAGACCTTCACCGTCCTGAGGGGCTGCAGGCAGAGAAAGCCTTCCTTTATAGGTAGGGAACAGTTAGCCAATCTCCATGGCTCAGAAAATTTAGTTTGACCATCCCATGGTCTTCTTAGTTTAAACACATTGCCTTAAGCTTTTGAATGATCAATATCA
>NW_021869433.1:0-822 GCF_006229205.1 Suricata suricatta | reverse complement strand
CAAGCTGAGAATTATTATAGATGGAAGATTAATGCTCAGAAGGTTTAAGAAAATTGACTCAGGCCACATAGCTAATAAGAGACAAAATGCAGATTTAAGCTCAAATCTGTCTGGTTTGAAAATCTCCATATGGCTGAAACATAAAGCTAAGAGGAAAAAAAATCATATTCTCCTTATATTTCTCAATGTCCCTTGCCATTGCACTGGGACAAATGAATGAGAAATGATGAGTTATTTCTGGACCGGAATACTTATGCTTTGGGGAGACTTTTTCATCCCTCTCTCCACTGTCATGGAAGGCATGTGTTGATATAATGTGTCACATACTGAGAGAGTCTGAATCCCCCAGTCATTAAGTGGCATGCCTAGTACCCTTTGTTGTGTTAAGCCACTATGATTTTGTGGTATAATGTGGCATCTAGTAATTATCAGCACAATACACCATACTGCTTCCATTATGCTTAAGACACTCTCCCTGTTCTTAAAGAACTTACCAACTAGTGTAGGATATAAAACATGCACACACAAAAAGACATCTTAAATATTGAAGAATATGTCAATACCTATATCATTATGATCAAATCAGGAAAACAGAAATAGCTCTAGGTATATTAAATAGAAGATTATTAAAAGAGGGAAAAATAGTTACTCATAGTATTCGTAGGAAACTAGTATGTTTTTGGATCTTCAGAACAAGTCTAACTGGGGGCCAGGGTGCTATGCTGCTAAAGCTCCTGCCACTGGAGTCCAGCTGCCTAAGTATGATCCAAAAACATGACTCCCAGGACACTGCTGCTTCTGCTATAGCTTCCATTGCTGGAA
>NW_021869432.1:0-822 GCF_006229205.1 Suricata suricatta | reverse complement strand
AGCATATTGTAGTATAGAGGTGGAATTTAAGGAAAGGTATTAAGCAGGCTGAGTTTTAGCTTATGGGCAAGTAATAAATTGTATCATTTATCTTGAATGTATCATAGACAAGCTGCTATATAACGATCGCCACTTCAGGTAGCTGTGAAATTAGGTGATTAACTAGTTGTTACTTCACCATCTAATTTCTGTGTAAGTCTAATTACATGAAATAGAACTGGGGGTTTTGATTTTTTACTTTGCTTTTCTGTTTGGAGTGTCATTGTAACAACTGTATTGTAAATGACGGAAAATAATTGCATATGTTAAAAAATAGTGTTACATTAAAAAAAATAAAACAATTTTAAAAGTAAAAAAAAATTCATTGTGCATGTGCACTTAATTGCTCACTTGTAGGGTTTAAGCACTAATATAATTCCTGCTGTTAAACAATTGTCTTTTAATAGGGTTTTCTTTTCTTAATCAGAAAATACTGATGGGGTAGGGAAAGTGGTAATTAAGAGCCAAAGAGCTAATAAATCCTTAATTTTGAACTGTGAAAAAAAATAAATAAAATAAATAAAAGAATAGCTATAAATATGCCATAGTCTAAGAACAATCTGAGGAAAATCTACAAGTACATGTATATAATATTGGCAAAAATGTTTAATTGACTTTAGTAGACTGAGTTTTAAGAATAATATCTGAATCTGCAGTATCTCTAAAGCCTCACCATTCAAACATAAATCTACTTCCTTCTTTCTCTTAATGTCATCAGACTTTGAATTTCAATAAATGCATCTACTAATGAAAAATGAACTTTTCTCCATAAGGTGAATAAAG
>NW_021869431.1:0-822 GCF_006229205.1 Suricata suricatta | reverse complement strand
CAGACGAGTTCGGAGCGGAATAGAAACCATCCCGGGACCCACAGGAAATGCACGTCCCTCGCCAGGCGGGAGCAGGAGGAGCGCGGGGATCTCAGCCGCCGTTTCGACCCTCCACACGGCTCAGCGCTTCAGAGAAATCCTCCAGGGGCTTTAACGCGTTCCATCCTTGTGCTTTATTTTATGAATTTTAAAAACTGCCTTCTCCCACCCAGTTCTTTCTCCTCGTTGGGCCTCCTGATCACTTCCTGTTGGAGGCGCCTGCAAAAGAGCCCCAGTTCCCCCTGATTAATACCTCTGTTTGTCCTAAATTCCTCCAGCGAGCTCTGTACTCAGGGCATCCTCTTTGAAGGAGAGTTCATGGAAGGATTAAATGATTCTAACCAAGACTTCCCGGGCTGAGATCCTGAATCTAATTTTCACCAGCCTAGTGAGCTAGCATCTATGCCTTGGTTTTCGCATCTATAAAATGGGGATAAGTATAGTAATCACCTAATAAGGATTGTTGTGGGAATTATATGAGATGATTTATGTTAATTATTGGAAGAGTGCCCAGCACGTAGTAACTGCTCTATAGATATTAGCTATTTTTACTATGAAGCAGAAAATAGGAGAGGAGTTAAGCAACATTCTTTTGGATAACAAACCGTAGCCATTTTGGCCATTCCAGAGAAAGACACAGAAGGAATGCCATGGGGCTGCCTGGGCTGGGGCTTAGGATATCCGCACTGGCCTCCCCCTGTGAGTCTTAGCCCCTCCAAACACCATGGCTGAGCATGAGTCTATGAACTGTTGGCTTTCTACCGCTGCAAGGATCTAGTTTTC
>NW_021869430.1:0-822 GCF_006229205.1 Suricata suricatta | reverse complement strand
AAAAATAGACTAAATTTTGACTTTGACTTCAAAATAAACATTACAGTGGGAATCTGTGAGTGGATTTAATTAGTCTTGGCTATTAATAAATTGCAAATGCTCATGTTTACTGTTCCATAGCAATTTTTTACTAAATATTATTCTTTCAAGTCTCAGAGTATACCTCACATTTTAAAAACTGAAATCCCTGAAAGAACACTCTAATATTTACAAAAAGTTAAAAATGCATTTCTGCTTTGTGTCATATTCAGTGATCTATTATTTAAATTTCACATTTATAATTTGAATGTGGCTAATAAGAAGTGTTTTCTCTTGATAGCAAGATAAAACAATCTCTTCTCAAGATTAAGGACCGTGATGGTGAAAACACCGCTATGGCTGAAAGGAGTATTTGGAAAACAGGAGGAAATGTCTGAATGACTATGAGAAATATAAGCTTAATCTTATTCTGTTAAGTAGCTAAGTAACGCTCCAATCAGAATATTGAGGCTTGTGTATCAGAATACCAGATGTTTAGATTTGCTAGAAGTATCATACAAAATTAACTGTGCCCTGAAATAGATAAAACTATATTATTCTATCTCTTCCAACAAATAATTTGGAGTGTTTGAAGAAAAGTTATTTTAAGCTGGCTGACCGGAGCATTTTTTCTTTGTGGTATAGAAGGCAAGCACTCCAGTTGTTTTGTTTCTGTAGAACCAAAAGGAACACAGACATCTCAGAAGAGACCAGCAAAGAGCTTCAGAAAACACTGCCACCACATTTAATCATGGTAGATACATTATACCCATCTTTACTAACTATAATAAGAACATTTAGAAA
>NW_021869429.1:0-822 GCF_006229205.1 Suricata suricatta | reverse complement strand
CAACTTCCCAAATAGTTCACCTGTGCCCCGGAGGCATAGCCATCAACGGTCACTTATATAGATTTTCCTGTGCACCAGAGGCCTTGCCATCAACGGTAGCGCTGCGGGAGGTTTTTTGGCCTACTGGGCCCCAACATCAGGCCTATTTCAAGATGCAAGAAAGATCCCAAATATACAATCTAACCTTACACCTGAAGGAGCTAGAAAAGGAGCAGCAAATAAAACCTAAAGCAGCAGAGTAAGGGAAATAATAAAGATTAGTGCAGAAATAAATGATACAGAAACAAAAAGACCCAGTAGAACAGATAAATGAAACTAAGAATTTGAAAGAATTAATAAAATTGATAACCCCCTAGCCAGACTTAACAAAAAGAAAAGAGAAAGGACCCAAATAGATAAGATCATGAGTGATAGAGGAGAGATCACAACAAACACCACAGAAATACAAACAATTATAAGAAAATACTATGAAAATTTATCTGCCAGCAAACTGGGAAATCTGGAAGAAATGGACAAATTTCTAGAGGCATATAAACTATCAAAACTGGAACAGGAAGAAATAGAAAATTCTTACAGGCCCATAACCAGCAAAGAAATTGAATCAGCAATCAAAAATCTCCCAACAAACAAGAGTCCTGGGCCAGATGGCTTCCCAGGGGAGTTCTACCAGACATTTAAGACAGAGTTAATACCTATTCTCAAACTATTCCAAAAAGATAGAAATGGAAGGAAAGCTTACAAACTCATTGTATGAAGCCAGCATTACCTTAATTCCAAAACCAGACAAAGACCCCACTAAAAAGAATTATAGGTCAATGTTCC
>NW_021869428.1:0-822 GCF_006229205.1 Suricata suricatta | reverse complement strand
TGGCTTCCTGTCAGACAGCTGGTTGTAAATAATAGGCTGCAATTTCCTGGGAGGGGCCGACAGGTAAGAGTCTCTTAGCAGATGAAAGAGCTGGAGCCGATGATATATATAACAGAAATTTAATAAATTGATTTATTATTCATTCATTTGTTCATTAATTTAACAAGGATTTATATAGCCTTACACCTCAAAGTGTGGGTCATGGCCCACAGCGTCAGCATCTTCTGGGGGAGTGTGTCAGAAATGAAGATCTCAGGCCCCACCTCAACCCTGCTGAAGTAGAATCGGCATTTGGATAAAACTGCCAGGGAATTTTTA
The DNA here is from genome assembly GCF_006229205.1 of Suricata suricatta. Classification (NCBI taxonomy): domain Eukaryota; kingdom Metazoa; phylum Chordata; class Mammalia; order Carnivora; family Herpestidae; genus Suricata; species Suricata suricatta. The sequence continues at coordinate 504 of NW_021869428.1, read as the reverse complement.
ACCGTAAAACCAGACAGAAGGCCTGATCTGCAGGATGACTGCAATGGGCCAGTACAGGTAGGGCCCTGCAGGGATGCTGGGAGGGTGCATCCGGCAAACATCATGCCCCCACTGTGAGGGGCTTGAAGGGGAGCCCCCCTGCAGGTGTTACTTCTGAGAAGTCCCATTCCACACCTGCTTTATGCCTTTCCAGAGTTCCTAAAACGTGTGCTCACTTTCACAAGGTGAGAACGTAAATGAAGAAAGCTCACAGCAGTGACAATACAGCAAGGGGAGTACAAGTGCCTTCTCTGGATGGGGTTTGAGATAAAGCCCCTGCAGGTCCCAGTCCCTTCTCTGGTGTCCTCTTCCCCCCTGGATCCTCTCACCGAACAAAACCAGCTCTTTCTGAAGGAGAGTGTCAGGAATCACTTAGAGCTCTGGGTGAATTTAAATCAATGAGCATTTGCACTTCCATAGTCTAAAGGACTGTCACAGCTATCAAGGTTCAGGCAACAAACACAC
>NW_021869427.1:0-822 GCF_006229205.1 Suricata suricatta | reverse complement strand
GTGTGTGAAGTAGAATTCACCCCACCCGACACCAGAGGGGAGAGGAATTACTCACCGAACACACGGAGCTGTCCAGTTACTCTTTCAATCTGGGCATTTATCTTTACGTACTGTAGGGTATAGTCTCCTGTGTCCTCCAGGGAGGTGTTCTGGAACAGCAGGGATCCATTGTAATATAATGTCTCTCTGCCAGTGTGTGCAGCTCCTGGGGTAATTTCTTGTGAGTGTGCTGCGTATGATATAATTTGATTACTGGGCTCTATAGTTGTCCCTCGGAACCAGCCACAGGCTAGAATATTCTCAGGCAGATTGTGGACACGCAGAAGAACATCGTTCCCTTTGACAACATTGGGAGGCACCGATTCAGTAGTGACTTGGGCGGTGGTGGGAGGGTTCCAGAAGGCCAAGAGTGAGACTAGGAGGGAAGAGAGAAGACACAGATGAATAATTGGCCTGTGTACTGGGATGGACAGATGGGGCTCTGGAGACTGAGTGGGTCCTAATCCCTCAGCCTTGGGGGCAGGTGTGAGTTGGCACCTGTCTTTGTGGGTCTGTGTGTCTCCTACTGGTGAAGGTCAGTGGCACAACCACCATTACTTTGGCGCCTCTGAACATGTGATTTTTCTGTTTCAAATGCTCTTCCTCAGATGTCTGTGGGCTCACTCCCCCACTGCCCTCAGACACCTGCTCACACTCAGGGGGTCCTTGGGAGAGGCCTGCCACACCGCCTCCTCTAAGGACCCTCTGTCTTCACATTCTGACCTTTCCCTGCTCTGTTCCTTCCATGACTTGTCCACGCCTGACCTCCCATTCCATGTCTTT
>NW_021869426.1:0-1669 GCF_006229205.1 Suricata suricatta | reverse complement strand
GGGGGTCGAGTATCTGTGAGACATGGCATTGAGTTGTTGGAAGAGAAAAGGACCAGCCCGCCCCAGGTAAGGGTGTTTCATGCCTGGTTCTGAACCAGGAGCCGTTCATGGGCAAGGCAAACGGGATAACCACTGCGCCACAGAAGCCTCCGTGTGCGAGGTGGGCTGGTAGCACGCACCTAGGTTTCCTGCACTCACCAGTGTTGGTTCCTGAAAGTCTGGGATCTTCTCTCTACTCAGGTTTGCTACGGAGTCGTCGTCCACAACTGCATTTTAAATGGATCCAAAACAAGCACCACCCAACGTTAGGACGCATCCTGCTGCCAGATATTTTGAAGTATTTAAATTCTGTGAGCCTTATGTTAAAACCATGATCACACTCAGAATAATCTTTCTTCCCCACTCTCCACCGGCTCCTGGGCATGGCTCTCAAACTATTCCCTGCCTAGCTTCAGTGTCAAAACGTCACTCCCTTTCGTACGATTCCATACACAGTAACCCTTTTCTTTACTAATATGCATTTCTTATTTTTCAGTAGACTTTTAGAGCAGGTTCCGGTTCATAGCAAAACTGGGGAGTAGGTAGAGACATTGACCAAGAATTCCTATCATGAAAGGGAGTTGGATTTTGTCAAATGCTTTTTCTGCATCGATTGATCTGATCATGTGCTTTTTCTCTCTTAACCTGTTGGTGTGGAGGATTACATTAAATGATTTGAGATCTTGAACCAGCCTTGCACACCTGGAATAAATCCCGCTCGGTCATGGTATATAATTCTTTGTATATGCTGTTGGATTAACTTTGCTGTTATTTTGCTGAGGATCTTTGTATCTGTGTTCATAAAGATGATGGTCTGCAGCTTTCTTTCCCTGTCATGTCTTCAGTTGCTGCTGGTGTCAGGGTGACGCTGGCCTCGCTGAGTAACTTTGGATGCATTCCCTTTGCTCCGTCTTCTGAAAGAGATTTGTTCTACTTGTGGGCATCTACGTTTTGAGCGTCTTATGGCCATTGTTTTCCTATGTTGGTACCAATGAAATATCTTATCCACAAGGGGAAGGTGAGCGTTAACAGAAGCCTCTCATTTCCAGCCGGCCAAGGTGGCCTCGGCCAATCCTATGGCAAAGAGCAGAGGAAGAAGCACAAGAATATGAGAAACGAGGCATGACACTGCATCACAGTAGGGAAACATATAGAACATAAGGGCAGTCTTTTGTTTCACCAGACGATCGATTCCTCAAGCTTCTGCCTTGCGTAGATCAGTCAGCTTCTGGGCTGACTCAGGCAGGGCTGTGGTCTCTGGGAGCCTCTGGTGTGGTGGACTGCTTCTTCCATGTGGTCAGCTCCCATGGCGGTGATGGATCAAGTATGCATTCCCCGTTTTGAGATGCCGGCTTCACTCTGCTGTAGTGAACCTGGGGACCTACTTCAGTCACACTTAGTGCCATAGGGGTGGACCAAATGACAGTGAACAGGCCCCTCCAGAGGGGCTTAGGGGTTGGACATGTCATTCCTTCATCCATATTGCATCTCCTGGCATAAAGGGGTGAGTGTCTGTGATCAGACTCACAGGGAATCGTTCCCTGGCCCAGGGGTATATGGTGGTTAGGGTAGAGCCATGAGCCAGCCTCTGTCGCCTCAGGGTTAGCCTGTCTATCTCATTTAGATCCCC
>NW_021869425.1:0-822 GCF_006229205.1 Suricata suricatta | reverse complement strand
TCTAATTCCATCCATATAATTGCAAATGGCAAGATTTCATTCTTTTTGATTGAAATGGCTTTTTGTTTTTAAATCTTTTAATGAATATAATAAGGAAATTATGTTAAAGACCTTCTTATTGTTGAATGTTTTTTGCATCCCTGCTGTAAAACCTTCTGGATCATGATGTTATTTTTTTTTTATGTTTTTATTTCTTTTTGAGAGAGTGCAAGTAGAGGAGGGGCAGGGAGAATGGGAGGCACAGGATCAGAACTCATGAACTGCGAGATCATGACTTGAGCCAAAAGTCAGACACTTAACCTACTGAGTCACCCAGGTGCCCCAGTCATAATGTATTTGTAAACACATGTGTGTTTTCTGTGTGTGAATGTATAGGCATGACTTCATTTGCCAACATTTTTGTTTGGCGCTTTTCATGTATATTTATCATCAAGATTGACCTTTCATTTTCATTTCTCCATTCTGTTCTTATGTAACTTTGTATTAAAGTTGTATCAGTTGTTTCTTTTTTCCTACTTTTGTATTCTCTCATAAATTGTTATTTGAAGTTTTTGTTTTTTTAAAATATCATATAAACTCTAAATCTAGTGCCTTAAATGAGGGTATATTGTAATTAATGGTTTATGTTTATTTATATTTTTTCTTTCTTTCTGTTTCTGGAATAATATTTTTCTAGAAATTATCTTTTTGTAAAGCTTTTAAATTTAATAGCATAAAATTGTTGAGATATTTTATTATGATTTTTAAAATCCCAACTCTCTCAATTAGTTTTTGCTGCAAAACATGGGGGCTTAACATTTATTACTGTTATGATTCTATGCG
>NW_021869424.1:0-822 GCF_006229205.1 Suricata suricatta | reverse complement strand
TTGTGGACTGTGGAGGTTCAACAGAGCCCCGCCTTGGTCCAAGGCCCTTCTCTGAATCTTCACAAGGCCCTGGGAGGCAAGGTCCGTCGATATCTCCACTTAGCAAGATGGGGAAACCGAGGCACTGCCCCGCCACCCTTCACCAGTCGGGCCAGCCTGACTCCTTGTCCTTGGACCCATGGGCAGGCATGCCTGGTGCTGTGTCTGTCCCTGCAGACAGAGAGTGGCCGGCCTGCTGGCAGAGACCGTATGACCGTAGGGAGAACCTGCCTCGCTTGGGCAGCCCAAGCTTCCTTGGCCCTTGTCCCGAGTCACAAGGAGCTGAAAGGAGACCTTTGGGCGTCTATAATTAGGCCTTGTCTGGCGTCGGGGGTGATGGATTTTCTGTCTTGGCGAATGTCGGCAGAGTGCTCGCTCCGTGGCAGGCACGGTGCTAAGCCCTTTACACCCTCGCTTTGACCCTCACCATTATAGGCCCTTGGCAGATGCATGAGCCTCTTTGTTTCTCAGCGAGGAAACTGAGGCCCAGGAGGGGCCTTGCCTGAGATCACGCAGCTGAGAATGGATTGAAATAGGATCTGAATCCAGTCCTTGGCAACAGCAGTGTGACCACCAGGCACTGCGAATGAATGACGGAGTGAGCAGGAGACAGGCGGGCGGAGGGTGTCGGCCACGGACTGTTCTCATGGGCTTTTCCCTCTGCCTGGAATGCCCCTTGCCCGGACCTGCATTACGTCTGGCTCTTTCCCCTCCATAGGGTTTCTGGGTGCCTGTCACCTCCACCAGGGAGCCCTCCCTGACAGCACCTTCTCCCAATTTGTC
>NW_021869423.1:0-822 GCF_006229205.1 Suricata suricatta | reverse complement strand
GTTCTGTCTGAGGAAGGGCTGTGCGATCTGCTCCGGCAAAGGCCAGGCTCGGCCCCTTCCTCAATTCTAAGCACGTACATGGTTCTGCCCAGGGGCTCGCGCGAAGGTCCTGCCCCAGCGCGTGGCAGGCCCTCACCTGGCGTCTGAGCGCTGCCCGCCCCCCACGTGCCCGTGCACCGGCCGTCAGAACCCACCGCCCCGCAACGCGCTGGGGAAGGCTCGCGCCTGCCACCCCATCACTTGGCTTTGGGACCCAGGTCCTGGACTCAGCATCAGTAAATGGACAAATCTCATCCTTGGTCCCCATTTTGATGGTGCCAAAATCAGCAATTATAGTCATGATCCCTGGTAAAAATAACCGAGAAAATAACAAGTGGGGCCACGCCCAGAGCGGCTGAGCCGCAGGGCCTTTGCACATGCGGGCTCTGAGTTATGGGGAGCAGGGTGCCCCCTCACGTGGTCAGTGAACTGGAGCAGAGCCCTCAGTCTTCTTGGACATTGTGGCTGTTGTGCGCTGGGATCCTGGATGCTCCCCTCAGTCCCTTGGGCCCCGTGTGACACCCTGCATGCGCTCCTGTGTGGAGAACACGCTTCTGCTCTTTGCCCGTCCCCACGTTGGCCTACATGGGCAGCTCTGACAGCCACGCCCCCCCCAGCCCTCGCCTTCAGCTGCCGACGCTTCGCGTCCTTCGGGGAGCCAGGCACTCTGAAAACGGGTCTCCTATTTTGGAAAACAGTAATTGTCTTTGGAGTTCCGCTGAGTGGTCTGGTGGCAGAGGTGCCTGCTTGTTCTGCTGGCGCGTTCCTCTGCAACGTGCAGTT
>NW_021869422.1:0-822 GCF_006229205.1 Suricata suricatta | reverse complement strand
TAATCTTTAAAAATTTTTTTTAATGTTTTATTTATTTTTGAGAGACAGAGACAGCGCGGGCAGGGGAGGGTCAGAGAGAGAGGGAGACACAGAATTGGAAGCAGGCTCCAGGCTCTGAGCTGTCAGCACAGAGCCTGACACAGGGCTCGAACCCACAAACTGCAAGATCATGACCTGATTTGAAGCTGGATGCCTAACCAACTGAGCCACCCAGGCACCCCTCTTTCTCTTTTCTTAAAATTGCAATAAAATATACGTAACATAAAATTTGCCATTTACACCATTTCTATGTGTACTGTTCAGTGGCATTAAGTACGTTCACACTGTTGGGGCACCTGGGTGGCTCCATTGGTTAAGTGTCTGGCTCTTGGTCTCAACTCAGGTCATGATCTCATGAGTCCATGGGTTTGAGCCCTGCATCAGGCTCTGCACTGACCGTGCAGTGCAGGGCCTGCTTGGGATTTTGTCTCTCCTTCTCTCTGCCCCTTCCCTGCTTGCACACACTCTCTCTCTCCCAAAATAAATAAATAAACTTTAAAAAAGTACATTCACACCATTGTGCAACTATCACCACCGTCCACATCCAGAACATTTTTGTAATTGGAAACCGAAACTGTCACCCTTAATCATTAACGCGGGAGCCCCTCTCCCAGGGGCCCTGGCTACCAGCGCTGGGCTTTCTCTCCGCACGTGACTGCTCCAGGTGACTTACTGAAGTGCCATCATGCGATACCGGTCCTTTTGTGGCTGGTTAATTTCACTAAGTATAATGTCCTCCAGGTCCAGCCATGTCACAGCACCTATCAGACTTTCTCTCCTTTT
>NW_021869421.1:0-822 GCF_006229205.1 Suricata suricatta | reverse complement strand
TGCACATTTTAAGTGGTAATTGGCCTTGTCAAGTTACTCTTGACAAAATACACCCTCTGTTTTTTTTTTTTTTTTCTAATTTAAATTCAAGTTAGTTAACATATGGTGTAATAATGATTTCAGGAATAGAATTTAGTGATTCATCACTTACATATATAACACCCAGTGCTCATCCCAACAAGTGTCTTCCTTAATGCCCCTCCCCCATTCAGCCCATGCCCCCACCCACCTCCCCTCCAGCAACCCTCAGCTTGTTCTCCATAGTTAATAGTCTCTTACAGTTTGCCTCTCTCTCTGTTTTTATTTTCTTTTGTTTTTCTTTCCCTTACACTATGCTCATCTGTTTTGTTTCTTAAATTCCACATGTGAGTGAAATTATGTATTTATCTTTCTCTGATTTCGCTTAGCATAGTACACTCTAGTTTCATCCATATAAACTATACACGCTTATTTACCTATTTACCCACAGCTCCACAAATGCTGGGTTCAATCAGATTTTTAAATCTGAGGGGTAAGAGATGACTTCTAGTTGTAGATTAAATTGCCATCTCTGTGAGTGAGGTTGGGCACATTTGCTGTTACTGAGTGGGCAGTGTAAGCAAGAGTGGGGGTTCCAAAAATAAGATTGGGGGTTCCAGAGCAGTGGTCTTCAAACATTTTGCTCAAATACCCCCTGCAATTTTTTGAATAATTGTATATCTTATTCTATATTTTAAAGTTGATATTAATAGTTTTCATAAGTTTAAATAGTTACAAAATATATTATCACTGGAATATTGTTACATATATTAATATGTATTTCTTAATATATTCCTATATAAA
>NW_021869420.1:0-822 GCF_006229205.1 Suricata suricatta | reverse complement strand
CGACCATCATTCTTGTATCTTACCTAGACAGCCAGCTCCATACTCCCATGTATTTCTTCCTATCCAATTTGTCCTTCCTGGACCTCTGTTATGCAACTAGCATTATCCCACAGATGCTGGTAAATCTATGGGGTCCAACAAAGTCTATTACCTATGGAGGGTGTGTGCTCCAATTCTTCTTTGCCCTTGACTTTGGAGCCACAGAATGTCTTCTCTTGGCTGTGATGGCCTATGACCGCTATGCTGCTGTCTGTCAACCTCTTCACTACACAGTAATAATGCATCCTCAGCTTTGCCAGAACATGGTGCTCACCACCTGGTTAGGTGGTCTTGGCAGTGCTTTAATGCTTTGCTCCCTGACTTTGAGGTTGCCAAGGTGTGGACACCGGGAGGTGGATAATTTTTTCTGTGAGATGCCAGCCTTGCTCAAAATGGCTTGTGTCTACTCAAAAGTAATGAAGATCACTGTCTTTACTCTTGGAGTGATATTTCTTCTAGTACCTCTATCACTAATTCTCATCTCATATGCAATTATCACTCAAGCTGTCGTGAGGATCAAGTCTACAGCAAGGTGGCATAAGGTCCTTAATACATGTGGTTCCCACCTCACGGTAGTAACTCTCTTTTATGGAACAGTCATTTATATGTACATGAAGCCACAGAATAGCACATCCCAAGTTGAGGGGAAGTTCCTTACTCTCTTTTACACAATTGTCACACCCACCCTTAACCCTCTGATCTACACTTTAAGAAACAAAGATGTAAAGAGTGCAGTAAAAAGAATACTGTATGTAGAAAAACGGTAAACAAGGTCATGAGTTT
>NW_021869419.1:0-822 GCF_006229205.1 Suricata suricatta | reverse complement strand
CAGTACCAGTTTATATCCCCACCAACATCATAGGAGGGTGACCGTTTCTCCACATCCTCACCAGCGTCTATAGTCTCTTGATTTGTTCATTTTAGCCACTCTGACTGGCGTGAGGTGGTATCTCAGTTTGGTTTTTATTTGTATTTCCCTGATGATGAGTGATGTTGAGCATCGTTTCATATGTCTGTTGGCCATCTGAGTGTCCTCTTTGGAGAAGTGTCTGCTTATGTCTTTTGCCCATTTCTTGACTGGATTATTCATTTTTCAGGTGTAGAGTTTGGTGAGTTCCTTATAGATTTTGGATACTAGCCCTTTATATGATATATCATTTGCCGCTATTTTTTCCTGTCAGTTGGCTATTAGTTTACTTGATTGTTTCCTTTGCAGTGCAGAAGCTTTTATCTTGATGAGATCCCAATAGTTCATATTTGTTCTTGATTCCCTTGCCTTTGGGGCTGTGTTGAGTAAGAAATTGCTGTGGTTGAGGTCAAGGAAGCTGTTTCCTGCTTTCTCCCTAGGGTTTTGATGATTTCCTGGCTCACATTCAGGTCCTTCAGCCATTTTTGAGTTTATCTTTGTGTATGGTGTAAGAAAGTGGTCTAGTTACATTCTTCTGCATGTTGTGATTTCTGCACATTGATTTTGTACTCTGCAACTTTACTGAATTCATCGATCAGTTCTAGAATGCTTCTGGTGGAGTTTTCTGGTTTTTCCATGTAGAGTAGCGTGTCATCTGCGAAAAGTAAAGTTTCACTTCTTTGCCAATTCTGATGCCTTTTATTTCCTTTTGTTATCTGATTGCTGATGCTAGGACTTCCAGCA
>NW_021869418.1:0-822 GCF_006229205.1 Suricata suricatta | reverse complement strand
TCTAGAAATAATCAACTCAAGAAGGAAACCGAGTTATAATTATGATAAATGACCTTAGTTCATTTTATAAAAAATGATAACGTTTATTTATTTTTAAGAGACAGGGAGAGACAAAGCATGAGCAGGGAAGGGGCAGAGAGAGAGAGGAGACACAGCATCTGAGGCAAGCTCCAGGCTCTAAGCTGTCAGCACAGAACCCAATGCAGGGCTCATATCCATGGACCGTGAGATCATGACCTGAGCCAAAGTTGACTGCATAAGCAACTGAGCTACCCAGGCGCCCCAAGAATGACCTTAGTTCTGTTCACATGTTGAAAATGGCAAAGCTGCCCTCTAGGTTCTGTAGTCAGTCTTAATTGGTTTTCTATTATTTTTCCTTAAACTCTTAAGATTAATTGGACCAAACTAGAAATATCACCAACGTGCCAATGAAACAACAACAAAAGGTTATTTCCACTCATTGTACTGACAGGTAATACCAGTTTCAGAAATTGGCACAATGTCTCCAAAAAGGGAGAATGGAAGTGAGATAGTTTTAAGAGTTTTGGGTCTATGTCACTGATAGATACATTATTTGTAACTCATTGATTAGTTGTTTGAATTATAAATACCTAATTTTGGAGGTTTAAAAATATAAGTATGGTTGAATTCAATTGAATTTAAATATATAATTTTATTTTTCATGTTTTCTGTCAGTTAGAACTTTTAATTCTAATTTTAAATTCACCTCTCTGTCTCTAATTTCTTATTTAGTTGAATTTTATATTTACTATTGTAGAGTTCTATATACTAAATCCAAATATAAGATTTGTAAAAGTTTAT
>NW_021869417.1:0-822 GCF_006229205.1 Suricata suricatta | reverse complement strand
AAGGTTTTTTCATGAATTATTGCCTTGTCTATCTTTAAGTAGCACCTTTGTTCTGATACTTGAGCCAGGAGATGGTGCAAAATGCCGTTCAGCAACTGTGAGGTCATGGGAATAACAATTTTAAAAATTTAGAGTGTGTAAGGCTTTATATAGTGAATTCCAAGGGTGGGGGTCATTATGTAGGTTCACCCTTTTTTGTTTGTGAATCAGTTTTTTATTTTAATATTTATTTATTTTGAGAGAAAGAGAGAGACAGAGACAGGGTGTAAGTGGAAGAGTGGCAGAGAGAGAGAGGGAAACACAGAATCCAAAGCAGGCTACAGGCTCCTAGCTGTCAGCACAGAGACAGACATGGGGCTTGAACCCACAAACCATGAGATCATAACCTTAGCCGAAGTCGAATGCTTAACTGACTGAGCCACCCAAGTGTCCCTGTCCAGCATTTGTTTTAATGTGGCATGTGTACATTCTATACTAAATGGTTGGCTAGGGTTATATGGTTGTTAGCAAAACTTAGCCCCTTTAACATTGAGAAGTTTTAACTAAATAATCAAAGACCTAAAAAAAAAAAAAAAAAAAAAAGACCTGAAAAAGACAAAACACAAGCTTTTGTTTTCCCAGCAGACAAAAGAGGGGAAAAAAACCACCTTTGTTTACATTTTCTTATCGGGAGTAGATCAGCAGTCCAAGAAAGCTTTGTCTCTTGAACAGAGAGAAAAGGAGAATTTGAATCGTATGCTAGTGTACTTTTAAAATCTATTCATTTCAACGTTAGTCCACCCTGACCACACAGAAAATCCCTTTCCAAAGATTTCCTTTCAC
>NW_021869416.1:0-822 GCF_006229205.1 Suricata suricatta | reverse complement strand
GTTATATGGAAACCAATTTGACAATAAACTATTTATATATATATATATATATATATATATATATATATATATATATATAACTGCTTTCTACAACTACTGGAATAATGAACAAGTTAGGAGTTGTAGCTAAACCAGCAGGGGGATGGGGGTAAAGGAAATCAGTGATGCACATTATAACTTAACCCTCCTCCCTAACAACTGAGGTTGTTAATAAGCCTCCCAACCTCAGAAAATACAATAATCCTTCATCACATGTCTTTGCATATTTACTTCCTATTCTTTTTTTTAATATATATTTTTTTAATGTTTTATTTATTTTTGAGAGAGATAGAGACAGTGTAAACAGGGGAGGGTCACAGAGAGAGGGAGACACAGAATCTGAAGAAAGGTCTATGGCCATATCACCCTGAATGCACCCGATCTCCTCTGATCTTGGAAGCTAAGCAGGGTCGGGCATGGTTAGTACTTGGATGGATGGGAGAATCTGAAGAAAGGCTCTGGGCTGTCAGCACAGAGCCCGACGCAGGGCTTGAACCCACAAACCATGAGATCATGACCTGAGCTGAAGCCAGACATTCGACTATGCCACCCAGGCACCCTTATTTACTTTCTATCCTTGAGGCTCAATTCTGGAGCCTAAAGATATATCCAAATTAGTATTATATCTACTTATCTATAGCCAGAAACATCTTTTAGCATGTTGTGCATAGCAGCCAAAGCTATGGAATCCTCTTTGATCAGACTCCTCTTACTACCTTGATTGATGGAATAAACATAACAAAAAACAGAATATCAAGGCAGATATACAGGACCCTAACAGAC
>NW_021869415.1:0-1670 GCF_006229205.1 Suricata suricatta | reverse complement strand
AGTTTTCAGCCAGGACAAATAGCAAGCATTTTCAGGGTTTAACACAATGTGCTTTTGTAAAGTCTGTACAAAGTGTTTTAACAGAGGCCTTTCGGAGTGTGCAATTCAACCTTGGATTGATTCACCTTAGGGGAAAAGTCTCTCTATCAGTCCCTGAATATTGATCTTCATAGAATCGTTTGTAGGAGGACCTAGAAGAAATTCTGATCGTCTGTTTCCTCTGGAGCGGGGAGAGGGTTATCTGGCTAGTGTGATAACTACAGTATAATCATGGATGGGGAAGACTCTTCCTTAGAAGCCAAACAAGGTCCTTCTGCGTGGGGTTGTAAATGGCCATTAATCCTTTTCATTCCATTTAAATTCAGTGGGATCCCCTAAAAGTGGGGAGAAAGGGGCTTTATAACTTCAAGAAGCTGCTGCCGTCCGGGGTCCGTCTGGGGGCCGGGCTAGGATCCATCTGCGGAGGACATGGCACGGGAAGACCTGGGCTGGGAGAAGCTGATCACAGAACCCCCCCCCCCCCAGCAAGCATTTCCGCCAGTGCCAGGGGCTTCTGCTAACTTCACTTCCGGACTTCCGGCTCCTACACAAGTAACCCGGACACCTGGCCCTGGAGATCAGGCCAGAGTGCTCTCTGAGAATCTGGTGGGGAAAAGGAAGTGAAAACGGGCAGTGGAGCTGGGTTCTGAGAAAGGACATTTGTTGGATTTAATGTTTGTGTAAGTCTAACTTCTGTTCTTTAATCTTGTTAAGGGAGTCCTCAAGGCTCATCTTTATATTTTTGTGCATCCCCTATTTAATTTTGTAGGTACCAATAAGACAGTTGTTTCATTTTGGTTTTTGTTTATTAAATTCTTTTTAATTAATTAATTTTGAGAGAGTGTGTGTGAGTATCGGGGAAAGGCCAGAGAGAAAGGGAGAGAGAATCCCCAGCAGGCTTAGCAGGCTTCACACTGGCAGAGCAGAGCCTGATGAGGGCTCAATCCCAGGAGCTGTGAGATCATGACCTGATCCGAAGAGTCGGAACCTTAACTGACTGAGCCGCTCAGGCGCCCCAAGACACTTTAGGATGAGAGTTCTCTAAATGTTTTCTATGTTTCAGATATAGCCCATTCAAAGGATCCATGGTCTGGCCACTGACCAGCAGGATCTCATTAATCTCAATAGCGACTCAAACCAAGAAGCCTTTTTATGGCTTACCCAAGGACACATGAGGCACCACAAAGGATATAACTTTCACAAGATCTAGAAAATTCACCCCCAGACTTAGACTAATAAAAGCAAAGGACTTCACTGGACAGGTAATAAGGAGAGTGTAGTGAAAACAGGGTCTTCAGTTTTCCCCAAGAATGTAAGACATCTGCATTCACCCCTGCTAATTGGTGACACCGGGCAGGTGCTATTGGAATGTCACTAATTAGACAATGAAGGTTGAGACAGAAAAAAGACCCCAGATGTCCTGTGGCCCTTTATAACGATTTCCTCTGAGAGCTGGCATACTCAGAGAGAGCACTGCTTGTGACTTCATGTCTGGGAAACCCAGTCTATTCAAATGGCCACCAAGATGTGGTAGCTTGGTAAGTGTACCTTCCAGCAGGCGGGGACCAGAGAGAAAACTCTCACTGGTCAAAGTCAACCTCTTAGGACATAGAATAGGGCAAAAAGAAAAC
>NW_021869414.1:0-822 GCF_006229205.1 Suricata suricatta | reverse complement strand
GAGAGAGAGACAGAGTGGGAGTGGGTGAGGGGCAGAGAGAGGGAGACACAGAATCGGAAGCCGGCTCCAGGCTCTGAACTGTCAGCACAGAGCCCGACGCGGGGCTGGAACTCACAAACTGTGAGACAGACCCCAGCCCAGGTCAGATGCTTAAGCCACTGAGCCACCCAGGCACCCCTTGGTGTATTTATTAATAACAATCTCTTTCAGTTTCAAAAGTGGCATGGTCTGGATAATGTATTATGTGGTCACGTTCGTGAAAAATTTATTTTCTTGTCATTATTGTTTTCAGCGGTGGGAGGAAGCAAGGAAGCTTAAATTCCACCCACTAGCTCAGGGGGCCATGGAGACAAAAGAGTACTTTTTGGAGATAATTCACCCTTCATTTCCCTAACTCATCTTTCTTTTTCTAGACATATATAAAAAGGTACCTCCTTGTGTCATTTTAAATGAAGCTGGTCTAAGACTATACTTTCAGGGATCATTTCTATACTTCGTTAAATGAACCCGGTCTGAGAACCTTCTAGATATTGGCCAGGTGAAACTCTCGCTTTTAGTCCCAGCTTTGCTAGTGACATATCGTGGTTTATGTGACCCACAAAACTAAAACTACTTACTATCTGGCTTTTTACTGGTATTTGCTGACCTCTGGGTAAGAGTGAGAAAGGTTCCGTCCTTAACTCCTTGGTCCTACAGCTCTGCAACGGGAACATTAATCCTTGGCCTTCCCCGGGGAAAGGTGGCCTGGGATTTGTGACATGCTTCTTAAGAAGAGCAGGGCTTGAGGTAGCTTTGAGAGAGAGAGTGACAGGAACGTTGTCC
>NW_021869413.1:0-822 GCF_006229205.1 Suricata suricatta | reverse complement strand
ACAATGGCACCGCATATACCCCTGATCTGCATCAGACGGCAATGATCTCTATCACTGGTATTCATTCACCAGGGAAAGGCACTTCACAGGCCGCTTCATCATGGGGATCCTGGCCCCAGTAAGCGTTATAGCCTCTGCTCTCATTGCTGGAATTAGTCTTCAGCACACTATCAAGCTGCACATGTACTTAACCAAGTTATGGTCAACACTACCAAAGAGCTAATAAGACACACTTCTACAGACAAATAACAGCTCGCCTCAAAGCCCTTACGGCTGCCATCTAATTCATAGGAAAAAGGCACAAGGGGCTAATCCTCCATTATAATTCTCTGAAGCGGAATACTTTTACTATGTCTCTTTTGATGCCACTGCATAATCATCACCCTCCAAACCACCAGATACCAAAAGAGGGTTCAGTACTCGTCATCAGAGTCCTCTCACACAATGGTAAGACAAAAAGAAACAAAACAGGGAACCAAGGGGAAATAGTTCAAGAATCCCTTAGATTTACAGGAACAGGTTAAAAAGCTTAGGGCAGCAAGCTGCCACTATGGGGAAAAGCACCGCAGCTTAAGTCATTAGGTAGACTAAAGCTTAGGGCAAAAATCTGCCACCATAGGGCGAATGTGCCTGAGACTTCCTAGCGAGATACTGTAATGGGGTCACTAGTAACTTGTCATGTCACCGGCAGGAAAATACTTTCCAACTGACGCCAATCTACTAATGGACTCTGGTCACAAACTCCACTTGCTCTCCGGACCCTTTGCTTCCTACACACACGAGTAAATGATTACTGTCTGATGGTTTTATCCATGATCATGT
>NW_021869412.1:0-822 GCF_006229205.1 Suricata suricatta | reverse complement strand
TTTTTTTTTTTTTAATTTTGAGAGAGAGTCAGAGAGTGAGTGGGGGAGGGGCAGAGAGAGAGGGAGACACAGAATATGAAGCAGGCTCCAGGCGCTGAGCTGTCAGCACAGAGGCCGATGCGGGGCTCAAACCCACAGACTGTGAGACCACCACCTGAGCCGAAGTTGGATGCTTAACCGACTGAGCCACCCAGGCGCACCTAGGTGCTTTTCATTTCTTTGCTCAAAACCTGGGACCCTAACCCCAAATTATGTATGGATGTATATGCATGTTAGTTGCTGCTAGTGATCCTCAATCTCCCAAAAGAAATGAATGCCTGTGACCTAGGGATGCCGACAGCTCTGGGACACTTCAGCTATACAGCCCCGAAGACACCAAATATGTCAATAACGCTCAGACGGCTAAACTTTCCTTCACTCGTTCTTAAAGCCTTGGATACCCAAAATGGTAATTTATCATTTAAGAAACTAATGTTCCATTTAAGAAATGATGAACACAAGATACTAGACTTCACTGGCTTTAACCCATGAATAACCATGTAACCATATGCAAATTTTTTTTTTACACAAAGAAAAAAGCAACAATCTAACCTATGGAAAGTGTATTTCTGAAATAATCATTTATGGTGAAAGTATGCTTTATGCTGTTATTTTGGTAGTAGGCTGTTTTTCTTTTTTTTTTTATTTTACAGATGAAAGTATATCACTTCAAAACTGAAGTTCTACTATTCTAAGCACTCAATTAAAATTCTTATCCTACATTTGACAATTAATCACTCTTCCTTGCAGCAAGCCTTGGAAAATGTGGTACATCTGACAGCA
>NW_021869411.1:0-822 GCF_006229205.1 Suricata suricatta | reverse complement strand
CTTCATGAAAGGTCAGATTGCCAGGTTCTTTGATCAAACCTGACGCACATCGGCCCCCGGGGAGGCCCCTTGGCCTGTGGTCTCTTGTTTTCCGGACCATCCTTGATGACCTGAGGGCTGAAGGTGTAGAGAGATGCATATCCAGGACGTTCTGGGGATGGTTCTTCACATCTCAGGGAGAATCAGCAACACACAGACGCCCTGAGGGACGGGACCGTTGTAGGCACTCGGATACCAACGTCCTGGGTCCAGAGCACCGGGGATGCTGTTGCTGCTGATGTTATAGCAAATGAGCACAAAGTGGGGGTCTCAGACCACGGGGATTCCTCTTGTCCCAGCTCCAGAGACCAGGGTGTGAGATCCAGGGGGGCAGGACCCCTGAGACCCAGGAGGGACCCCTAAGATCCAGGCAGGACTCTGAAATCCAGGCAGGACCCCTGAGATCCAGGAAGGGCAGGACCCCTGAGATCCAGGCAGGGCCCCTGAGATCCAGGCAGGACCCCTGAGATCCAGGAGGGGCCCCTGACATCCAGGAGGGACCCCTGAGACCCAGGCGGGGCAGGACCCCTGAGACCCAGGCAGGACCCCTGAGATCCAGGCAGGAGCACGGAGATCCAGGCAGGACCCCTGAGACCCAGGCAGGAGCTCTGAGATCCAGGCAGGACCCCTGAGATCCAGGCAGGACCACTGAGATCCAGGCGGGACCCCTGAGATCCAGGAAGGGCAGGACCCCTGAGATCCAAGCAGGGCCCCTGAGATCCAGGCAGGACCCCTGAGATCCAGGCAGGACCCCTGAGATCCAGGCAGGACCCCTGAGATCCA
>NW_021869410.1:0-822 GCF_006229205.1 Suricata suricatta | reverse complement strand
CAGAATACTTCTTCAGTTTCCCTTTTGTCCTAATTGTCATACATTATTATTATTATTATTATTATTATTATTATTATTATTATATTTATTGTTCTGCTAGGTTGTGTTAGTATCTAGCATGATGATGTTGATGATGACAGGGGGATAAAAATGAATAAGTTAAATATAAATAAATACTAAAAAGAACAAAAATGGAAATAGAGAGTCCTAGTATCATGGCTCCCTTCTGCTAAAGGAGGCAGATAGTATGGACTTTTGTTCTGGTCTCAGTTTCCATAGTGACCATGGTCATGTTAATGCAACCTCTCCAATAATCCAATTCTTCAACAATGGAAAGTTTAAAAAGATCTTACATCTTGGGGCTATTTTTAAGAAGATGGCATACATCAATACACTTAATCTAGTACCTACATCTTGGAAGTCTTCTACAAGTGTTAGCTGCTACAATGATCTTGAACTTGTGAAAGTTTTGTTGTCCCTAACTTTGATTGTATTTATATCTTGTATTCTCAACTACAGTGTTGGGTTTTCAGCTAAGATATTATGCTATTTGACTCTAATATAGAGCCTTACACATCCATAATAAATATGCTGGTTTTCAGACAGTGGAGGGGGAAACTGTCTACAGAACAAAACCTAAACTGCAGGCAAAAAAACCCTTATCTAAAGTCACAGGAAGAAGAAAGTAATCCCTTTCATTTTGGGAATTAGATAAAAGTTACATAAAATTGATGGAGATTTAAGTATATGGAGACAAACCAATTTATTATAAGTAGTGTCAGATTACATTGCAGGTTCACATTATGTATACTTAGGAGTAAT
>NW_021869409.1:0-822 GCF_006229205.1 Suricata suricatta | reverse complement strand
TATCTACCTCACAGGGCTACAGAATCGAATTTTTGAAAAAAAATTATTAAAGGGCCTATTATGATGTCTGGACTTATGAGCCCTCAGTAAGTGATAGCATTATTAATATTTTAAACCACGAGGACACTCTTCCTTCTTTCTGGATTACTCTTCCCTCTCCAAATCCACTTCTCTATCTGTCCCTTCTTTTTTTTCCCTCCTTCCCTTCTTTTTCTTTTTCTTTTTTCTTATCTTTCTCTACCTCCACCCCCCTCCCCCAATTTCCCTCTTCTTACCTTCCTCCTCTCTTCTCAGGCTCTTTCTTTCGTGCCCTCATCTGCTCCAGTCACTACCGTGGCTGCTGCTACTGATGAACCCCAATACATTTATCCAGTCCACAACTTCCCCAAGTGCTTCAGAACTGCATATTGCATTCTATGCTACACATTTCCGGCTGGAGATTTCCTAGGCTCCTCAAAGACAGCATGTTCCAGTAAAAGTCAATCCAAGTTAGTGTCCTAGAGTACTACCATTTGATAAACCATGATAAAACCACATAACAGTTTAGCTTTATTTAGTCCCCTCTTAACTTTTGAACTATTGTTATCAGACATTTATCTATCATGTATGTCCACAAGACACAATAACACTGTTCTTTTAAACAGTCAATATTTTTTCTATATATCAACATAGTCATCATTTCTACTGCTCCTCATTTCTTCCTTCAGTTTTCTCTCTCCATCCGGGGTCATTTTCCTTTCCTTTTGACAAACTTCCTGTGTTTTCTATGTACATATATATTCATATATATGTATATGTATGCATATGTATGTATGTATTTTG
>NW_021869408.1:0-822 GCF_006229205.1 Suricata suricatta | reverse complement strand
TAGAAATAATGTTTCTCATATCGACTGCTATTTGCTGAGAGACTCTGAAGTGCCATCAAAATGACTAGTGGGAATTAAAATACTTGACAGTAGCAATTTATGATGAAGTGCATTTTAAATTTATTGGTAATATTGATTTATTTAATGGTCAGTAAAAGGTTTTGGAAACTTGCTTGCTTAAAATAAATGGACTATGAAAAATTCAGACACAGAAAAAGGACAGAGTAGGGTAGGGAGAGTATGCCTTTTCATGACTCTCTATTGGACAGTTTTTCTGATTTCTCAGCTCTTCTCTGCCTCAGTTTCCAATGTCCCCTGTGTCCTAGACATCTAAACATTGTAGGGAAAGTTTGGATTTGGAACGTCAGAGACTCTACGGCCAGAGTGCACATCGGCAGACCCTTGGGCTTTTTAAAAATTTTTAATGTTTTTTATTTATTTATTTTTGTCTTAGAGCGAGAGAAAGTGAGCGATCCAGCACATGTGAGTAGGGCAGAAAGAGAGGGAGACACAGAATTGGAAGCAGGCTCCAGGCTCCAAGCTGTCAGCACAGAGCCCGAGGTGGGGTTGCAACTCACAGACCAGGAGATCATGACCTCAGCCAAAGTCAGATGCTTTCCCGACTGAGTCACCCAGGCGCCCTTCCCCCTGGCTTTTTAAACTAAACACAGATGCTCACGTCCTAGTCTAGAGTCACGGAATCAGATCTCCTGGGATAGGTCCCTGACTATAAAGACTGGGCATGTTTGCCATCTGGATGCGTTTCATCGAGGCTTTTTTGTACTGGGTTTCCCCTCATCTGAAAAAACATGCAAAAAGAGT
>NW_021869407.1:0-822 GCF_006229205.1 Suricata suricatta | reverse complement strand
TTCCTACTGCACACTGGCCTGAGTCCTGGCGATGGGCACTTGGAAGGAGACCTGTGGGTAACAATTGCCCCTGTACGGTTCCCTGTCCAGGGCACGTACGTGACCAAGGCCTCAACAAGGGTCAGCCTGAACTCGGAAGCCTTGGAATAAGCTCCACTCCATGTACCACTTGGGCAGTTGGGATTAAGGGGGAGGGGGAGGGGAGTCGTGGTCACGGAGGGGGACACTTGTGGGGAGAAGCACAGGGTGTTATACGGAAACCAATTTAATGATAAAGTATTATAAATTACAAAAAATAATGAATAAATACAGACCACCACTCAGGCCATATTGTCATCAGTCCAGTAAAACTGGCCCTCGCTTCACTTCCAGTGGGATTTTCATCAGGCACAAAATTCCAGAATGTGATTTGTCAAAATATATCTTGAAATTTAAATATGGGAATACGTTTTGACCCAAAAGTATTTTTTCTTTAAAAAAATTTTTTTGATGTTTTATTTATTTCTGAGAGAAAGAGAGAGAGGCAGCATGAGCAGGGGAGGGACAGAGAGAGAGAGAGAGAGAGAATCTGAAGACAGGCTCCAGGCTCTGAGCTAGCTGTCAGCACAGAGCCCGACTCAGGGCTCGAACCCACGAAATGTGAGATCATGACCTGAGCCAAAGCCAGACACTTAACCGCCTGAGCCACCCAGGCGCCCCCAAAAGTATTTTTTCTAAGATTTTTTCCTAAGGAAATAAATAAAGATACACAACTTATAAGTGGGTAAGTATAGTATTGATTCAATGAATAATAGGCTAATAATGAACCTGGGAGACAACTTA
>NW_021869406.1:0-822 GCF_006229205.1 Suricata suricatta | reverse complement strand
GAAGGCCATATACATGTTCCCGAAACCCCAAGTTCCTGAAAGCCCATCCAGAGATGGGTTTTGATTGGAAAGGAATATGAGCTTTATTCGGGAGGCTGGCCACTGGGGGAGAAGGCAGACTATTGTCCAAAGGCCAACTCCCAGGATTCAGCCTGGCCCTGAGATTTTTCAAGGGGTTAAGGGAATACAGTGCTGTGTGCCATTTCTTGATTCTGTGCAGACTCAATGGTACCAGCTATAGAGTTATCTCAGGACTTGGAAGTCATGTAAGAAGTCCTAGTGCCTGGATTTGGGGCCGGTTGTGCATAGGTCTGGTTCCTTGGTACGTAGGAGTTCTGCAAAAGTACTCTGCTCTTTCTGAAAAGGAGGGCAAGGTCTACAGGGGAGCAGAGAGAGGTCAGTAAAGTCATTGGTGTGACCTGAAAAGAAAAACATTTTGCTAAAGTTTGCTGGATTTATCAGAAAGCTAAGGGGGCTTCAAATAGACTTGCTTGGCCTCTGTGGCCTGGGGACATTTGGGCCCTTTATTCCCCAAAGCAAGCAGTCTGCATATCTCAGAGGAAGGAAATTAGTTCTCTTATGGGTCAAGAGCCTTAAGTCTGCAAGCAAGGATGGTGTAACTTGTAGCCGGTGAACCCTTAAGATCACCTGAAGCGCTTTGACCTCAGGGCAACATAGAGAACTAGAAGATTGCACCAGTTTGGACAGGGGACTGTCATTTCTTCACATGAGGGATACACTCTACAGCCCACCGTGTCTGACCACTCGCAGAAAGAGCTCTTTGCCAGAGGACTAGGGGATGGAGGGTTGGAACAAGAAATT
>NW_021869405.1:0-822 GCF_006229205.1 Suricata suricatta | reverse complement strand
TCTTCCACTGGCAAAATAAAAAAACAATCAGACATCATCAGAACAAGCCCACCCATCATGATTTAAAGCTTCTCTCAGAAGCTGGTCTTCCCACTCTTCCCCCTACTGAACAGAGTTGGGCATAGCTCCAGTGGGGCAAGAAGACTGTGATCATCCTGATGCTTCCTCTCCCCCTGCACGCTCTTGGCCACATGCCTTTAGCACTAGGACAATATGTCATCTGTAAAATGAGGATTACAAGATCACCTATATGTCACCCTATTACTGCAACCATTGCCTAAGACAATGTTTGTAAAGCACATAAGAGTGCAAGACACAGATGATGTCCTTGGTTGTTATTAGACTAAAGTTTTATGTTTAGTAAAGCCAACAACTTTACTACACCCACAACTTTGAACTCACAACCCCGCTCACCTGGGCAAGCCCCCGAGGTCGATCTCACTGCAGATGTAGGGGCCTGGACGCAGAATCACCCACAACCCGATCTCCGCAGCCATCAGCACAAAGGCCCTAGGGAGGTCGGTGTCAGCAGCTCTCAAGATATCAGGGGGAGGGTGGGGATGAGCCTGGCACACATCACACTGTGGAGGATCTGCCTGGCTCCTCCCATCTCTAACTTCAGAGACCCTGGGAGCTGGATTCTTCCCTGCTCTCAGCCCAGGAACTTCTGCACAGCTCTGCTGGGGGCATGAGGACCAAGGGTATCAGACAAGATACAAGGTGGGGTGAGGGGTCCTAAGAGTGAATCTGACCATAACGCTCTTGCTACACTAGACGGTAAGCCCTGTCCCAGCCCAGGTGGCTGGACCACACTGCAGAATA
>NW_021869404.1:0-1670 GCF_006229205.1 Suricata suricatta | reverse complement strand
GTCACGCCAATAATAATCTATGGATTTCAGAATCAAAGCCAAATCTTTCTAAATCTAAAACCTATTTTCTTTTTAATATACAATAAGACTCAAGATACTACTACTGACTCTCCTATATAACATGTCTGACACACACACAAGAATCATAAGCAATTAAAAGCAAAAACAAAAAATCAATGAGGGGGTCAACAAAGAAATCAAGAGAAGCAAATCCAGAAATAGCCCTGAGGTTCAAATTATCAGACTGAATCTTTAAAATAATTATGATAAGTATTCCAAAGTATCTAGGGAAGGAAACTGGTATTGTGCATGAGGAGAGGGGTATTTTCAGTAAAGACATGGAGAAATGTAGCAAATGAAAATTTTAGGGATAAAACTTAGTGTCAGAAATGAAGATTTCATGATCTAAACAACAGAGTGGATATAGCCAAGGAAAGGATCAGTGAGTTTGAAAACAGGCTAATTGAAACTATCCTGAGACTTGAACAGTAATGATAATATTAATAAAGTAAAATAAAACAGCATGTGCAAGACTTGTGTGGGAAATATCAGTGAGCATATTTGGCAATCTAGGTGAGAAGAAATGATTGGACAAATGAAAATACTTAAAGACTGATGGTAATGATATAAAAAAGATATTAACCAATATATTCATTAAACTCACTGACCACCAAATACTGTATAAAACACAAATCAGATAGACATTTTATTTTTTCAACAACTGAAAATCAACAAGAAGTTGGGGACATTGTTATATGATTATTCTGAAACCCCTGAGATTCAAATAATACATAGTTTTCTTCACATGGAGTATACCACATATAAAATTTATTGTGTAAGTATTACTTATTTTTTGTTAGAAAATGTATGTATCTAGTAAGACCCAAGTTGCTAGATCCTTGTCTATTTTCACTTTTCAAAGGAATGAGATTTTAGAAATCCTCCATTAATTCATGAAGAGTCTGTAAGTTGTACATAAGAGCTTTGCCAAGAATTTATGAGCTAATAAAATTTAAAAAAATAAAATTACTATTTTGCAGATTTGTTGATAGTCACTGGCTTTAAAGGATGATTTCCTCAACTGACCTAAATAAAATTAATCAGAAATTGCAAGTCCCATGAGCATATATTCTGATAAAGTTCTAAGATTAAAAAAACAAAAGACAAAAAAACCAAAACAATCACACTGGAAAAATTAAGTGGAGAAATGTACACAATATTATAGTTCTATGTACTTGAGGGGAAGTTTCATTATTAATTTTAAATATCTTAAGTATAATTTTATTCATATTCATTTGCTATATTTTTAGAAAATTTAATGTAACACTTCTTTTTAAAGGAAGCAAAAAAGTGTAATCTACAGAAGAATTTCACTCTTGAATTACATTACTTGAAAAATCAAATTAATTGTTATTTTGTGTTGGCAAGTAAAAAGTTCCTGGCAATGAAATAAAAAAGTGATACATATTTTTCTGTCAATTGTTACTTGACACTTCTACAAAGTTTATTGTTGATGGTGACTATCTGTAAAATGAAGACATCATTTATAAACACCTTGATCAGAAATTTAGTTCACCATTGAAGCATAAAATAAGCTATAGCAATATGTTCATGAATACAAACTCAAGTCTCTTAAAAAAATACAGTATTTTCCTTCTACTTATATAAAG
>NW_021869403.1:0-822 GCF_006229205.1 Suricata suricatta | reverse complement strand
CGAAAAGTGAAATTTTGACTTCTTCTTTGCCAATTCTGATGCCTTTTATTTCCTTTTGTTGTCTGATTGCTGATGCTAGGACTTCCAGCACTGTGTTTAACAGCAGTGGTGAGAGTGGACACCCCTGACGTGTTCCTGATCTCAGGGGGAAAGCTCTCAGTTTTTCCCCATTGAGGATAATATTGGCTGTGGGCTTTTCATAAACTGCTTTTATAATATTTAGGTAAGTTCCTTCTATTCCGACTTTCTCAAGGGTTTTTATTAAGAAAAGGTGCTGTATTTTGTCAAATGCTTATTCTGCATCTATCGACAGGATCATATGGTTTTTTTCCCCTTTTTTTGTTAATGTGATGGATCATGTTGATGGATTTGTGAATATTGAACCAGCCCTGTAACCCAGGAATGAATCCCACTTGATCATGATGGATAATTCTTTTTATGTGATATTGGATTCGATTTGCTAGTATCTTGTTGAGTATTTTTGCATGTGTATTCATTAAAGATATTGATCTGAAGTTCTCTGTTTTGGCTGGGTCTCTGTCTGGTTTGGGTATCAGGGTGATGCTGGCTTCGTAGAATGAGTTTGGGAGCTTTCCTTCTATTTCTATTTTTTGGAATAGTTTGAGAAGAATGGGTATGAGCTCTGCTTTAAATGTCTGGTAGAATTCCCCTGGGAAGCCATCTGGCCCTGGGCTTTTATTCGTTGGGAGATTTTTGATAACGTATTCTATTTCTTCACTAGTTATTAGTCTGTTCATGCTTTCCATCTCTTCCCGTTTGAAATTTGGCAGTACATGCACATTTAGGAATTTGTCCATTTCT
>NW_021869402.1:0-823 GCF_006229205.1 Suricata suricatta | reverse complement strand
GGGGTGGATCCGAGTCCCGCCCTTTGGCCGCGTTGTGGGGACAGCGGCAGTGACACCGTGTTATTTCTGAGGCTGCATTACACAAGGTGACACACCTTCCTCCTGACCTTCTTGGGGCGCTTTTTCGTGGAGACCCCACACCACGTGTGGAGCCCGCGGCCCCCGCTGGGGTCCCGGCCGACAGCCAGCGTCGACTGCAGGAGCTCAGACAAGAGTGGAGCTGACCCGAGTCCCCACCACCGCACGGCCGACTGCACCTGCCGGACAGACCCCAGCTGAGCCCGGTCGGCGCCGGAGCTGGACCTAACAGTACGGTCGTGGCTGGTCGTGCCGCTAAGTGCACGGCGATCTGTCCACAGCGACCGGCACGTGGAAGCGTGGGGAGAGCGGGCTGGTGGGGGGCCGAGGGCAGAGGCCGTCACGGGCACGGCCATGGCCTGACCACCCCAAGGCACCACACGCTCACATGCCTGGGCAGGGCCAGTCTGTCCAAGACACAGAGAGACAGAGAGGGACAGAGACAGACAGAGAGGGACAGAGAGATAGAGAGAGACAGAGAGAGACAGAGAGAGACAGAGAGGGACAGAGAGATAGAGAGAGACAGAGAGAGACAGAGAGAGACAGAGAGAGAGAGAGAGAGAAAGAGAGACGAGGGGGGCACACCTGAGTCCCCGGGCGTCCTCACTGCTGGCCCAGCCACACCCCGGGCGCTTCCTGTGAATTTCCCAGGAAGAAGTGCTGTGGGGACAGACCCTTCTAGAAGCTCAGGCCCCGCCCACTCTCACTGACTGGAGGGAATGGAACTTGTCACCTTTGGAAGTGG
>NW_021869401.1:0-823 GCF_006229205.1 Suricata suricatta | reverse complement strand
TATTCAATTTTTAGGATGAAATTAAGCAGCTGCTTGTAATAAGGATTAGTGAGGAAGCTATATAATTGCACCCTAG
The DNA here is from genome assembly GCF_006229205.1 of Suricata suricatta. NCBI lineage: Eukaryota > Metazoa > Chordata > Mammalia > Carnivora > Herpestidae > Suricata > Suricata suricatta. Next base: position 747 of record NW_021869401.1, on the reverse strand, counting down.
TGCTTGCCTATAAAAGGATGTCCTATTAAATGGCATAGTGCTTTATGCCATAATGTCACATTGTGCTAATAAAATTATTTTTTGGAAAAAAAGTGAACTCCTGGATTAGGGCAGGAGATGGATAAGAATGGAGATGGGTGGATCCAGGCAAGAAAAAAACTCTAAAATAGAGGTTGATTAGAATCCATCTATTGAGTGATGAAAGTGAAGATGGAAGAATTGAGACTTTCCTCCAAGGTTCTGAGATTTGGTAGCTTACTTAGTCAAAGCAGGAATCATCAACGAAAAGCTTCATATAGAAGGAAGAGCAGATTAGGAAAGGTAAAATAACTCACTAGGGTTTTATTTGTTGAATTTAAGTGACTAAGTGGTGTGGTAGGTCTTCCTCAGGGGAAGGGGTCCTGGGGAGATGAGAAGCAATGCAATGACGTTCCCAAAGGCAGATGGCCAATGGAAACTGGGACTAAGGGAGGCATGGACGAGGGATGTTCCCTAATGGAAACGTGGATGTCCCCAAAAACAATGGAGATGGACCAAGAGCTGATGGTTAATGGCAAACTTTATCAGGAACAGCCTCTTAGTTTGTACCCTCCTTGTAAGCTTGGAGAGCACAGTAAATGTTACAGTAAATGTTTTAGTCAGAACAACAGTTACAGATAAAGAAAGGACAGATCAGGAACATCTTGCCACTGTGAAATGGCATATCTCCGGTGTCGTGATCCTTGACCCCCTGGACTGGTGACAAGG
>NW_021869400.1:0-823 GCF_006229205.1 Suricata suricatta | reverse complement strand
ACAAACATAAAGGTACTCATGGACAATAATATAATAATAATAAGAGGTGACTTTAACATTCTACTTACATAAATGGACAAATCATCTAAGTGAAAATCAATGAGGAAGCAATGGATTTGGATGACACACTGGATATGATGGACTTAACAGATATATGCAGAACATTTCATCCTAAAGCAGAAGAATACACAGTCTCCTCGAGTGCACATGGAACATTCTCCAGAATAGATTGCATACTGAATCACGAATCAGGCATGGGGGCAACTGAGTAGCTCATTTGGTTAGGTGTCTGAGTCTTAATGTCAGCTCAGGTCTTATCTCAAAGTGTGATTTCAAGCCCGGTGTTGGGAGCATTGGGCTCCATGGTGGGCTTGGAGACTAATTAAGACAAAGCAAAACAAAAAACAAATCAGGCCTCAACAAGCACGAAAAGATTGAGATTGTACCATGCATAGTTTCTGACTGCAATGCTGTGAAACTTGGGTCAGCATCACTAGATAATGCCCCACAAGTATCAAAGTGATTTGAGCAGGTGAAGACTGGCAGCAGTCAGCAAGGTCTGGGATGAAATGCATAATGGCAAGTGTGATTCCCGGAATGTATTTTGTTTGCCAGTTCTCCCCCTAACTGTCAGGTCGGTATCTAACTGGTATGGGAATAACTGAGAAAATTCAAGTGTAAGAATACTTTCCACAGGTGGTAGTTTATGTCTTAGGTTGAATATGATAAATGAACTTGAAGTTATGGATCTACAAGAAACAGTCACAAAGCACCCATCAACTTCCTTCCATTTTTCTGTAGTGATTATTTTTAACTCTCCTGG
>NW_021869399.1:0-823 GCF_006229205.1 Suricata suricatta | reverse complement strand
TTTCATTTCTGGTCATGTTGTCACGAACATTTTTCTTAGGGTTTGTCTTGGGCTGTGCTCCCCTATCTCTTCTCTTCTGATCCAAGATCAGTTATGCAACTTATGTTCAGAAATCTCTGCATGCCGTTTCAGGCCAAGGACATCAGCCGAAGGCTAGGACTGGCTCTCAGCTACATGGGCGAACAGGACACGATACTTTTTACCGCCCTCTCAGCTGCCTTCCTGAGGGTCTGCTTCCTTCTGGGGACTCCAGCTGCCTGAGGGCTAGTGCTCCAGACCTACATTCTCTGCAAAATCGTAACTCTTTCTCGTCCCTATTAAAATTCCTAGTCTGTTCAGGGAACTTGGGGAAGAAAATGACATGGTAGATACGTTCATACTGTGAGTGAAGGGTCGATATTCATTTAATAGGTTGATCTACTTCCCAAATGGAATTTTCTTTTTTCAAAGAGTGTACCTGGAGCCAGAAACTCAAACAGCAGAGTTTCCAGCATTCCCAGACGTCCCAGGTGCTTGGACAGATGGAGCAGGATAATTAGAGTGGTTTGGGACCTCTCTCAGGATCCCACCTGTGTCCCCTGGGTTCAAGTGCTGACTGTGCCACCTTCTAGCTACAAAACTTGGGTCCAGTTGCTCGACTCCTCTGAACCATCTGCTTTGTGTTGGGGTCCCCTGGAAGTAGACCCTGATACAAGAACTTACATGCAAGTATTCAGGATTGGGGGCAGTGGGGAGGTGATCCCAGGAAGCACTGTCAGGGGAATAAGACAGAGAGGGGAAGGAAGGCAATATAGGGTACAGTAGCAAGCAGGTGGCCATTGTG
>NW_021869398.1:0-823 GCF_006229205.1 Suricata suricatta | reverse complement strand
GAGGACAGGAGGACCCGCTCCCTCCCTTGGCTGCAGGAACCCGGACCAGCAGTCTTCTCCTGCCCGTAGAGCGCCTGCCTCAGGCCTTCGGACGTGGCCCCCAGCCCGTGGACTTCACCACCAGCTCTGGCCCCGCTGGGTCTTCAGTTTGCCCGCCACAGATGGTGGGCTGCTCAGATGCTCTCATAATTCTTCTCTTTCTAGAGATTTCTGTCTGTCTGTCCAACTGTCCTACTCGCTCTGGCTCTCCGAGAACCCTGATGCGGCTGCCTTATCACTTAAAAAAAAATGTTTATTTTGAAAGTAATTCTAGATTTACACCAGAGTTTCAAAGATAGCGTGCTTCCTCTCTCGGTCTCATCTTCCACCACTGCATCCACCACAGCTGGGCATTAACAGGGTGTAGACCGCTAGCCACCCACAGAGCGAAGCCGATGGCGCCAGGTTCTACTCCTGTCCTTGTCCTGGACCACGCAGGAAGCGCTTTGCCCCCAGTGGGTCACCGTGTGGCTTCACGACCCCCCTTCCGGTGGGGGTCCTGGGATGACCACCCTTGTGGGGGCCTCCAGCGCCTCCTGCTCCTTAGATCCTGCTCTGTGTACATAACACCCTGGGTCACGTTGTTCACAAAGCTGCTTCTCAACTTCTGATTCTTGCCTGAGGACACGGGGTGTGGCCATTTTCTAAAGATTCAGGGTACGCTCAATTTCTCTTACCCGAAGAGCTCATCCCTGCGTCCTCTGACTGTCGGCAGCGATAGCCTGAACTGATCCACGCTGTTCCGGTGCCCTCTGGCCTCAGCTTTCCACGAGTCTGTGACGTC
>NW_021869397.1:0-823 GCF_006229205.1 Suricata suricatta | reverse complement strand
CACAAAATATTTTCATCTGAAGGAAGTAAATTGAGCAGACATGCTTCATCTAAACCTGAAAACTACGTGCACCTGGTTGACTCAGTTGATTAAGTGTCCAACTCTTGATTTCAGCTCAGGTCATGATCTTAAGGTCATGAGACAGAGCCCCATGTTGGGGCCTGCTTGGGATCCTCTCTCTTCCTCTCTCTCTCTGTCCTTCACTTTCTCTGTCTCTGTCTTTCTTTCTCTCAAAAATAAATAGTACAGAGCCTGGTTCAGGGCTTGAACCCACAAACCATGAGATTGTAACCTGAACTGAAGTCGGGCGCTTAAGCAACTGAGCCACCCAAGCACCCCAGAAAAATTAAACATTTGAAAAAAAAAAGTCTGAAAGCTATGAGAAAGGAAGATATCCTCTTATCCCGCAGGCATTCTGATTTTTTTCACCTTCTCTTACTTTACCTCTTCCATCACCCTCTTTTACAACATCATTTTCTTTTCTGTGACAGCTTGCATATGACTCCCAAGAAACTTAATCCATGAAAAAATAGTTTTTGCCTTGCTTAATTACCAGAGGAATGAAATTGATTTTCACATTAATCTTCTATATCCAAGCCACAGGCATCCTACAGACTGAATGCATTTAGATCTGGTGGCATCCTTAATTAAATCAACAATGGTTGAGGATATGAAGTCAGATATTCCACTTAGACAAAAGAAAATAAGATCTAAGAAATTACTAATGTTTATGACTCATAGAATGTGCACATTAGTTTTTCTTCTAGTTGTAGATGTGAGAATAAATTTTAATAGGAGAAGGTTATAGATTTAAAGGTTCTTG
>NW_021869396.1:0-823 GCF_006229205.1 Suricata suricatta | reverse complement strand
TCATGTCTGTTTTGGTTACCAGTACACATGAGGGAAGTTGTATCTTTCTCAGTATGGAAAACTTCCCCAGAGTCTGTAGTAGAAGAGTGGCCAACACAGAGGGGCGCTGCGTCGTGCAGATGGTGTTTTCTGCTGCTTGTAAAGCACAGTGACAAGTCATGCATTGTAAGCCATTCCACAAACTCCAAGGAAGGGTTTCCAGATCCAATCGAACAATGTCAATGAATGTTAACTAAAGCCCCTATATGAGCATAGTAATCATGAAAATGGCAGAGGAAAGACAGAATAATGAAATATAACAGGATCTTTTATCTTAATAAATATTCATTCATTCATTCAACTAATATTTAAGTATTAAGTAAGTTCTGGGCTCAAACCATGCTGTTAGGGATTGTGTTGGGCCACTGGGAAAAGGAGGAGTGGATCAGTCATTGTGAGGTAACCATGGTCCAGCTAGGGGCACAGCAACCACACTGGGTATTTCAACAGGATATTTATTATAGGGGATTGGTGACACAGTCGTTGAAGGACTGAATAAGCCATTTAGAGGGAAGACTGAGGTGACAGAGTTCATAATCATAGGAAGCAGTGCACACTTGAGCTGGAGAAACACAGGGAAAACCCTAGAAACTAAAGGAGTCATTTCTTGGATCTGGACTCCAATGTCTGAGTAGGGGGCACCACTCACTGGCTGCTCAGGAAACTGGAGGAGGTACCTCATAGGGCCAGAGTTGAGGGGCCTGGGAAGAAGGCTCTGAACAGATGTTGCTGTTGCCTCTTAGGGACAGCATGAGGTGGGTTGTGGAATTTGAAAAGCAGCGGC
>NW_021869395.1:0-823 GCF_006229205.1 Suricata suricatta | reverse complement strand
ACTACTGTAGTGTAAATGATGGAAAATAATTGCATATGTTAAAAAAATAAATTGTGTTATATTCAATAAAAAAATTTAAAAAAAAGAACATACAGATACTCAACTTAGATTTACAAAGTCTTACTCTACTAGTGTTTTTGCAACCAACAGGAAACATAGTTGAATAAAGAGAGATTTGGGGGCACCTGGGTGGCTCAGTAAGTTAAGCATCCAACTTTGGACAGGTCATGATCTCGCAATCTGTGGGTTCAAGCCCTGCATCAGGCTCTGTGCTGACAGCTAAGTGTCTGGAACCTGCTTCAGATTCTGTGTCTCCCTCTCTCTGCCCCTTGCCTGCTCACACTCATTCGCTCTCACTCTTGGTCTCAAAAATAAATAAACATTAAAAAAATTTTTCAATGAAAATAAAATAAAAAGAGGTTTCTGATTAGTTTATATTAGGTAAAATGTTGATATTTCAAGTCATATTCACTCAATTTATTTTGGCATCCTTAGGGAAACAGTGAAGAGAGTTCTGTTTAGTCTATTTGAGTAAAATTTTGGTGTCTCAGGTGTTTACCAGTATATTCAGTAATATGTCATGAGAGCTCCAGGAATTAAAGGTCTCTGGGTAACATGAATCACGGGGGGAAATGTACAATGTTCCAAAAACAATTTTATTTTTATTTTTTTATTAAAATTTTTTTACATTTATTTATTTTTGAGAGACAGAGCACAAGCAGGAGAGGGGCAGAGGGAGGAGACACAGAATCTGAAGCAGGCTCCAGGCTCTGAGTGGTCGGCACAGAGCCTGATGAGGGGCTCAAACCCACAAACTGTGAGA
>NW_021869394.1:0-823 GCF_006229205.1 Suricata suricatta | reverse complement strand
AGGCCTCTTCTATGAAAAGGAATAGAATTACCTACCTCACAGGGCTGTGATAAAGATGAAAGAAATCACTAATGAAAAATAGCACATCACCACTGTCTATAAACCCCTGACTCCAAAGAGTCTAAGCCCCTAGAAAGAAGTGGGGGGCAACGTGCGTACATGTCTGTTTACATAGACCAAGATTTAAAGAATCCAAACACAACGTTGAATTTGTTTAGGGACCTTTAGTCATGTGTCGCTTTCGCCGGCTTCCTTATCAAATCAGCAGGCATCTGATGTTCAATTTTAAACACTGTGTATACCTAAATTTGGTAAAAGGTACCAGTTGAATTTCTTATCAATGGCTTTAAATATTCCTAGAGTTGGAACAAAAGTACAGTGAAATTGAAGTCCGAGAAGCCACGGAAAAGTCTGAGAGCCAAAGAAACCATCCACAGGCCACAAGTTTTTCAGTGTGACCTTGGTCCTAAAGTATTACATTCATTGTTAACAGCAACCTCGCACCCTGTATTTATTTGCAAAATAAAGTACATATTATATAGTCTGAGAAGCTGGTGCTAGTGAGACATTCTCTCTGAACGTTAAAGAATGTTAAGTCTCCCCCTATTTCAATTAATCACCTTGTCGTCGCAAGGTTCCCCGGTTCCTCCCACACGACCCATCGTTCAAGCCCTCACGTTTCTTCTAAAATTAATCCATAGGCTATTATTCAGTCCCCCATGTACTCATTTGTACACATGAAATCCATTTGTGTATCCCTGCAAAAGAAGAGTCCATACCCAGGAATGTGAGAAGCCACATCAAAAGTGAGACTGGTGTTTAC
>NW_021869393.1:0-1670 GCF_006229205.1 Suricata suricatta | reverse complement strand
CTTTATATAAGTAGAAGGAAAATACTGTATTTTTTTAAGAGACTTGAGTTTGTATTCATGAACATATTGCTATAGCTTATTTTATGCTTCAATGGTGAACTAAATTTCTGATCAAGGTGTTTATAAATAATGTCTTCATTTTACAGATAGTCACCATCAACAATAAACTTTGTAGAAGTGTCAAGTAACAATTGACAGAAAAATATGTATCACTTTTTTATTTCATTGCCAGGAACTTTTTACTTGCCAACACAAAATAACAATTAATTTGATTTTTCAAGTAATGTAATTCAAGAGTGAAATTCTTCTGTAGATTACACTTTTTTGCTTCCTTTAAAAAGAAGTGTTACATTAAATTTTCTAAAAATATAGCAAATGAATATGAATAAAATTATACTTAAGATATTTAAAATTAATAATGAAACTTCCCCTCAAGTACATAGAACTATAATATTGTGTACATTTCTCCACTTAATTTTTCCAGTGTGATTGTTTTGGTTTTTTTGTCTTTTGTTTTTTTAATCTTAGTACTTTATCAGAATATATGCTCATGGGACTTGCAATTTCTGATTAATTTTATTTAGGTCAGTTGAGGAAATCATCCTTTAAAGCCAGTGACTATCAACAAATCTGCAAAATAGTAATTTTATTTTTTTAAATTTTATTAGCTCATAAATTCTTGGCAAAGCTCTTATGTACAACTTACAGACTCTTCATGAATTAATGGAGGATTTCTAAAATCTCATTCTTTTGAAAAGTGAAAATAGACAAGGATCTAGCAACTTGGGTCTTACTAGATACATACATTTTCTAACAAAAAATAAGTAATACTTACACAATAAATTTTATATGTGGTATACTCCATGTGAAGAAAACTATGTATTATTTGAATCTCAGGGGTTTCAGAATAATCATATAACAATGTCCCCAACTTCTTGTTGATTTTCAGTTGTTGAAAAAATAAAATGTCTATCTGATTTGTGTTTTATACAGTATTTGGTGGTCAGTGAGTTTAATGAATATATTGGTTAATATCTTTTTTATATCATTACCATCAGTCTTTAAGTATTTTCATTTGTCCAATCATTTCTTCTCACCTAGATTGCCAAATATGCTCACTGATATTTCCCACACAAGTCTTGCACGTGCTGTTTTATTTTACTTTATTAATATTATCATTACTGTTCAAGTCTCAGGATAGTTTCAATTAGCCTGTTTTCAAACTCACTGATCCTTTCCTTGGCTATATCCACTCTGTTGTTTAGATCATGAAATCTTCATTTCTGACACTAAGTTTTATCCCTAAAATTTTCATTTGCTACATTTCTCCATGTCTTTACTGAAAATACCCCTCTCCTCATGCACAATACCAGTTTCCTTCCCTAGATACTTTGGAATACTTATCATAATTATTTTAAAGATTCAGTCTGATAATTTGAACCTCAGGGCTATTTCTGGATTTGCTTCTCTGGATTTCTTTGTTGACCCCCTCATTGATTTTTTGTTTTTGCTTTTAATTGCTTATGATTCTTGTGTGTGTGTCAGACATGTTATATAGGAGAGTCAGTAGTAGTATCTTGAGTCTTATTGTATATTAAAAAGAAAATAGGTTTTAGATTTAGAAAGATTTGGCTTTGATTCTGAAATCCATAGATTATTATTGGCGTGAC
>NW_021869392.1:0-823 GCF_006229205.1 Suricata suricatta | reverse complement strand
CAGGTTGGGGAAATGCTCAGCTATAATTTGTTCAAGTACTTTTTCAGCCCCTTTCTCTCTGTCTTCTTCCTCTTCTGGAATTCCTATGATATGGATATTGTTCCCTTTGATTGCATCACTGAGTTCTTGAATTCTCCTTTTGTGCTCCTGGATCATTTTATCTCTCTTTTTCTTGGCTTCCTCTTTTTCTATATTAGTACCCTCTAATTCACTTATTCTCCTCTCTGCCTGTTCAATTGGTTCAGTGACCACCTCCATTTTATTTTGCACCTCATTTATAGCATTTTTAAATTCATCATAGCTATTTTTAAGATCCTTGATCTCTACAGCAATAGCATCTCTGCTGTCTTCTATGCCTTTGTCAAGCCCATCAATTAATTTTATGACTAATGTTCTAAATTCTTGTTGCTTATATCTGTTTTGATCAATTTTTTAGCTTTCACTTCCTGGAATTTCTCTTGAGGGGAGTTCTTCTGTTTTATCATTTTGGCTAGCTTTCTGTGTCTTGTAAGTTTTAAAGGCTTATTATGTGCTCTGCACCTAGGAGTACTGCCATATTAAAGGAGGCTTATGCACTATCCAGGACCTGTCCATTCAGGAAGTGTTCTTTTAAGGTTTTCCCTTGGTCTCTCTTGTTGTGACTTTGGTTACTTTATTTCCCTACTCATAATGATGTTTTGGACTCTCCACCCAAGTGTGCTTTGGTTTGTTCCTTGAAGTAGCCCTGGAAAGGAAAACAGAGAGAGAAACAGGGAACTAAAACACACAAACACATAAATCAAACAGGCAAACCGACAAAATTAATATTAAAAACAAAAAACAA
>NW_021869391.1:0-823 GCF_006229205.1 Suricata suricatta | reverse complement strand
TGATCTCATGGTTCATGGGTTTGAGCCCCGCATTGAGCTCTATGCTGACAGCCTAGAGCCTGGAGCCTGTCTTCAGATTCTGTCTCTCTCTCTGACCCTCCCCTGCTCATGCTGTCTCTCTCTCTCTCTCTCTCTCTCTAAAATAAATAAAAACATTTTTAAAAATTTTTAATTAAAACAAAAACAAAAGCAAAATACGTTAAAAATAGAGTATGTCACAAATAGAAAGGATCAATACTATTTTGTAAAACTCATGTTTTAGTTGTGTGTACTTATACATTCTAAACTGAAATAAAACATATTTCTCATTGGATCATGATTTTAAAAAAGAAGAAATTTTTGTAGTGTTTTAAAATATACAATAAAAAGTCCCTGAAAAATAAAATAACTCTGCCTTTGTGGTATATGTAAAAATGATATCTAGATTAATAAATCTTGAAATGTTGTTTTGGACAGAAACATCCTGGATTTTGAGGGAGTCGTGAGTCAGCCTAGACTTCACTAGGGACACAGCTGTGGAGACGGACCTTTTGTCTGTTTGATTTTCTTCCTTTCTGAAGTAGGACTGACACTGTTACTTGGCTTGCCTACATATTCACAAACATCTCAGTTAGATTTCAGGACTTGAGGTCAGAAGTTTTGCTTTGTGCTTTCTTATCTTTTCACCCATCATATGCCTCCCACACATTATAGAATGTGCTTACGATTACAGTTAATAGTAATCAGAGCTCAAGTTTGCCCTAACTTACTGTTTGGCCACATTTATTCATATGTTTATGTAATTTTTCATATACTCTCTCCCACAAAGAATTTACTGCAACTT
>NW_021869390.1:0-823 GCF_006229205.1 Suricata suricatta | reverse complement strand
GAGAAAGACAAATATCACATAAATTCACTCATATGAGGAATTTAAGAGAACAGATGGACATAAGGGAAGCAAAAATAATATAAAAACGAGGAGGGGGGACAAAACATAAGAGGATCTTAAGTATAGGGAACAACCTGAGGGTTGCTGGAGGGGTTACAAGTGGGGGGATGGGCTAAAAGGGTGAGGGGCATTAAGGAAGACGCTTGTTGGGATGAGCAGTAGGTGTTATCTATAGGGGATGAATCGCTGGAATCCACTCCTGAAATCATTACTGTGCTATATGCTAACTAACTTGGATATAAAATTTAAAAATAATTCATAAATTAAAAATAAAATAGAATTGGCGTTGAATTTTGTTAAATGACTCTTAGTACCTGTTGAAATAGGTTTAATTTCTTTCATTTTATAATACATTTCTGGAATAATCTACACTTAGCCATAATATTATGTGCTGACAGATCCTATGTACCAATACTTATTCTAGGTTTTCTGGGGGGTTTTGTTTTTGTTTGTTTGCATTGATAGAAGTACTGTGAAGGGAAGAATTATTCACCGGTACTTGTTAAAGATGGTTGACAGGACTTTAAGGAGAGGCTATCGCAACAGGCATAGGGATGGGGGCACTACAGTGGGGTCTGGCAGCGTAGGGGAGCAGTCGAGCTGCGCTCTGAATACAACAAGGAAAAGTGGGAATTTATAGCCAAGGAACAGGGTGTGGGTCAGTGGATGGAGAACAACTAGGAAGAAATCTGAAGGTAGGGGGAGATTCTGGCTAAACTGACCTGACAGGACTCTTGCTGAGGTCAGGCTAGGGTGATCAGGG
>NW_021869389.1:0-823 GCF_006229205.1 Suricata suricatta | reverse complement strand
GCTACAAATAGGTTTATATTTATTTATCATGCTTGATATTTGGAATATGTTTTGATTAGAAGATTTGTGTTTTTTCTCTACTCTTGGAAAATTCTCAGCTCTCCTTTGTAGATGCTGATTTTAAGCCATTTCTTTTTTGATCTTTTTTCTGAAATTCTTATACGATGTGTATTGGAAACTGAAGAGTATCCTTTATGTTTCCTAGCTGACTTTTAATATTTTTAAATTCTTTTTATCTCCTTTCTCTGTGCTCTGAGTGAATTGATCATCTTTATAGCCTAGTTCTCTATGCCTATGTCTAGTCTAGTATAAAATCCACTATATGGATTTTTGTTGTATTTCAACTTATTTTATTTTTTCTTTGTTTCTTTTTGATATTTATATGCTTATATTCCTTGTTAATGATTGTAAGTACCCTTTAAAAATCTTTATCATTTTCCCTTAAAACGAATCCTATCTTAAGTGTATTTATACTCTGTTATTTTTTGTTTTCTGGCTTTCTTAGCATTTCTTCACATGTTTTGAGATTTTGATTGAAAGGGTCATTTTGAATTGGTGTTTTTCACACTTATGTTCCAACTTTTCCATTCCTATAGTTTAGTTAGTGCTTGCCTTTCAAGACTGAAGTCTGTAAGCAAGTGTCATTATTTATTGTGTGGCTCTTGCTTCTAAGTGATATTGGGGACCTGACAGATCCATTGCCTGGCAACTTGGCTTAATTTTTGGTTGAAACACTTTGCCTCAACCAACTTTGTTTTCTGCTGCCACTAGACTTTAAGTGACTAAAAAGGGCCTTTAGACCAAGGTTTCTCACTGTTGAGGC
>NW_021869388.1:0-823 GCF_006229205.1 Suricata suricatta | reverse complement strand
CATTTGGAAATACTGTACAGATATGCAAAATGAAAATATTCAGTATAGTTTAAAAATCTAGTTGGACTATCAAAGCAAGTGTAGAGAGTAGATAAGGTTGGAAAAGTAGGACCAGTGCATGAAGTACTTGAAATGCTAAGAATATATCCTTCTACTGCTGCCTTTGGAAGGTAATGGGGTATCACAGAAGACTTTTTGAACAGGGAAATGACATAATCAGTGATATGTGTTTGATAATTAATATGGCAACAATGTGGAAGATAAATTTGAGTGTTCAAAGACCAGGTAGGGGCCATTGTTGGAAGCTCTGATAGTCACCTACACAAGACTTAATGGGAACCTATGCAGGCATATAGAGAAAGAGAATGAGAAGCTGGTATAAAGGCAGAGTTGACAAGCATTGAAAACTGACCAGCTGTAAATGGCAACAAAGGGGAAAGACTCCAAGATGGCTCTGACACATTTTCCAAAAAAGAAGGGTTGAGAGTTTGTCCGATCCATGCAATGTGCAGACTAAGCTGGCTGTTAGCATTTTCATTAGGAAGAAAACTGAAGTCTTTAGTAGACAGTTAATATGGTTTGATGGGAAATTTCTACCAGCCTAATTTGATTTTCCTATCACATTATTAAGATATTAAAGAAAATGATTAATAATAGAGAATCCTATAATGTGCAAGAAATCTCAGTTTAGAGGAAACACTCACACAATGATTTTAATCCCTTGATATGGAGATGACATCTTTCTAGAACTGAATGAACATATTCATACACGGGCTATTAATATTTGACATGCCAATTGAAATATTTGCAACCTATGCTCTGA
>NW_021869387.1:0-823 GCF_006229205.1 Suricata suricatta | reverse complement strand
GCCGCTGCTTTTCAAATTCCACAACCCACCTCATGCTGTCCCTAAGAGGCAACAGCAACATCTGTTCAGAGCCTTCTTCCCAGGCCCCTCAACTCTGGCCCCATGAGGTACTTCCTCCAGTTTCCTGAGCAGCCAGTGAGTGGTGCCCCCTACTCAGACATTGGAGTCCAGATCCAAGAAATGACTCCTTTAGTTTCTAGGGTTTTCCCTGTGTTTCTCCAGCTCAAGTGTGCACTGCTTCCTATGATTATGAACTCTGTCACCTCAGTCTTCCCTCTAAATGGCTTATTCAGTCCTTCAACGACTGTGTCACCAATCCCCTATAATAAATATCCTGTTGAAATACCCAGTGTGGTTGCTGTGCCCCTAGCTGGACCATGGTTACCTCACAATGACTGATCCACTCTTCCTTTTCCCAGTGGCCCAACACAATCCCTAACAGCATGGTTTGAGCCCAGAACTTACTTAATACTTAAATATTAGTTGAATGAATGAATGAATATTTATTAAGATAAAAGATCCTGTTATATTTCATTATTCTGTCTTTCCTCTGCCATTTTCATGATTACTATGCTCATATAGGGGCTTTAGTTAACATTCATTGACATTGTTCGATTGGATCTGGAAACACTTCCTTGGAGTTTGTGGAATGGCTTACAATGCATGACTTGTCACTGTGCTTTACAAGCAGCAGAAAACACCATCTGCACGATGCAGCGCCCCTCTGTGTTGGCCACTCTTCTACTACAGACTCTGGGGAAGTTTTCCATACTGAGAAAGATACAACTTCCCTCATGTGTACTGGTAACCAAAACAGACATGA
>NW_021869386.1:0-823 GCF_006229205.1 Suricata suricatta | reverse complement strand
CGCATAGAATCATAACAGTAATAAATGTTAAGCCCCCATGTTTTGCAGCAAAAACTAATTGAGAGAGTTGGGATTTTAAAAATCATAATAAAATATCTCAACGATTTTATGCTATTAAATTTAAAAGCTTTACAAAAAGATGATTTCTAGAAAAATATTATTCCAGAAACAGAAAGAAAGAAAAAATATAAATAAACATAAACCATTAATTACAATATACCCTCATTTAAGGCACTAGATTTAGAGTTTATATGATATTTTAAAAAAACAAAAACTTCAAATAACAATTTATGAGAGAATACAAAAGTAGGAAAAAAGAAACAACTGATACAACTTTAATACAAAGTTACATAAGAACAGAATGGAGAAATGAAAATGAAAGGTCAATCTTGATGATAAATATACATGAAAAGCGCCAAACAAAAATGTTGGCAAATGAAGTCATGCCTATACATTCACACACAGAAAACACACATGTGTTTACAAATACATTATGACTGGGGCACCTGGGTGACTCAGTAGGTTAAGTGTCTGACTTTTGGCTCAAGTCATGATCTCGCAGTTCATGAGTTCTGGTCCTGTGCCTCCCATTCTCCCTGCCCCTCCTCTACTTGCACTCTCTCAAAAAGAAATAAAAACATAAAAAAAAAAATAACATCATGATCCAGAAGGTTTTACAGCAGGGATGCAAAAAACATTCAACAATAAGAAGGTCTTTAACATAATTTCCTTATTATATTCATTAAAAGATTTAAAAACAAAAAGCCATTTCAATCAAAAAGAATGAAATCTTGCCATTTGCAATTATATGGATGGAATTAGA
>NW_021869385.1:0-823 GCF_006229205.1 Suricata suricatta | reverse complement strand
ATTCATCGAGTTATGATTGGACATTACAATTCATAATTTATGCCCCAGGAAGTAATAAAAGATTAGAATAATTTCTCCTTTTTAAAGAATTCCCTGTAGATTACACAAAGCTTCATGACAAGGAAAGGGTAAACCCTGTGGTGTCCTTTTAAGACCAAGTGATCCTTGCCATTTAGTACTTTTTTCTTAGACGACAAGGGATCAAACAATACAGATAGTATTATAATGATGCCTGACATTTTTGGCTGAAACTATCATGTTTACTTATATCCATGTACTTCTGCAGGTCGGTTGGCCATGGAACTGTATGGAAAATAGGTAGAAATAATGGCTACCATTTCTAGGACAGGCCCCTATGATGCCCTGCATATTCTATTTTCCATGTTGGTCACTGAAAATCAAGATCTCTGAAACTGCAGAACCTTATGATGGAAGGAGTGTAGTTCTTGGGGTCACCCTTTGCAGGAAAGCACACAGATGGACAACTTGACCAACGTTCATCTGTGAGAAAACCAAGAAATAAATTTTCATTACGTTAAAAGTCAGGAAACCACAGGGTTTATTATGGTGGTATGTGCTAGGCTCTTCTGATTTGTGTATCCTTGTTTTATGAAGAAACAATGGTACACTGGACTTGTCTCCACTTCTGGGTGTCTTGAAACATCTATCGTGTTTATTTAAAAAATTAAAAAATAAAACATAACTCAGAAAAGTTAGTTTTACCCAATTGTAATGCCAATTTAATTTGCTTCATATTTGGGCCAAATCTTCTTATGGGATGTTTACCTGGAGTTTGTATAAGCTTTTCACTCTTTATTTTTTT
>NW_021869384.1:0-823 GCF_006229205.1 Suricata suricatta | reverse complement strand
GACGTGCACCAGCCAACCTTGGGCAACTTCCTTCCAGTGCTCCAAACCTCTCCCTGGCTGCAGGGGGCGGTCCATCCTCCACCCCCCAGGGGCACATGCACCTTCGGGGTCTCCAGACCGGGGCACACACGGTGGGCTCCAGAGCTAGAAGGTTCTGGATCAGACCAGGCCCGACTTCTCAGGCTCTGCACTCAGACCCTTAGACAAGAAGGGATTTCCTCACCTTTCCACTTCCCCCAAACTGGGGTAGCTTTGGTCCGAGGCCTTCCATAGACTTTCCTTACAGACAGCTAATCAAGAGAAGATTAGGAAGTCTATGTGTCTAGCCTCTGAATGATTTTGGGGGGAAAGAGCCCTTTTTTCCATGCCAACTTTTGTCAATTTCAGAGGCCATTTAAGAGAAAATGTTGATATCATTGTGAGGTCACATTAAGAGACATCTGTACCTAGAACAGAAAATGAGCTTATTTGTCATACCTACTTTGCTTCTTTTTATGCCCCAGAGCCAATCCCAAAGTGACAGAATTCTGAATAGGAAGATGACTTGGCCAAGGTCACATAGTTAATGGGTCTGGGGGTCTCAGTCATTTCTTCTTCCAACCGCCCAAAGTTCCTTCCCTCCATGATTCCTGCCTCCCTTTGTTTCTTCCATAAATATCTAGCATCTTCTATAGGTTAGCCACTGTGCTGGGAATGCAGGCTTGGTTCCTGCCCCTGTGACAATGACAGTCAAAGTGGCCTAACCAAATGTGCAATGAAGGAAGTGTATTTGAATGCTATTTGCTCTCCACCCATTCAATGCAAAATACACCTTGGCCCCCAG
>NW_021869383.1:0-823 GCF_006229205.1 Suricata suricatta | reverse complement strand
AGCCCTAGGAGCCACTGTGAATGATTTGTTTCCGAGGCTTGGCCAGGAGGGCCCTTTTCCCAGGGCCAGGCTGCAGGGAGCTGGTGCATAGGGAACAAAGTCCGCAGTGGTCTCATTTACCCTTTCCCCACCACAAGCTCATATCTCATGATTTATTTAAGCTGAAAAACAAGCTCTTCCTGCATAATCTGTCACCAGAAGAGGGGACGAAGTCACCAACTGACTCTGGAAATCTTGCAACCTCGCGGCTGCACTCAGTGCTCTGCACTGGGCCCTGACACAGTGTCCGCTGACACTGCGTGTGTAAACGGAGTCTTTTTCCTCCAAGAGGCCATGGATTTAAACCCGAGTCCCTGCTGCTCCTGCCTCGCTGGCCATTGCCATGGTGAGCCTCCGTGAAGAAACCCCAAGAGGATTCCTCGTGCCATAGGTGCACTTCACAAGAAGGGCCCTTAGGGGGGCCCCTCTTAACCCCAGACAGAACACCTCTGCTTGTATACAAGTGTGAGAGCCCTGTCCTGGGACCACCTGCCACATGGAAAGTTCCTTCTTGGCCCAAGTCCAAACCTGCATCCCTGCGTCTCCCTCTCTGTCTTTACCCCTGCACCCACACACATCGCCCAGAGCCTTTCCCCTATTGAAATAATGGGGCAACCAAGAGTCACAGGAGGAAAGTGAGGACCTAGAGAGAAGGCAGCGTGGTCAAAGGCACACAGGACCCCAAACAACTTTCCCAGGCTGTGCCCTTCATTCTGGCTTTTGGGTTTGAACTGGTAAGGAGATGAAGGGGTGTAGTGGAGGCAAAGGGGAGAGGAAGGAGGAG
>NW_021869382.1:0-1670 GCF_006229205.1 Suricata suricatta | reverse complement strand
AGCAAATTACCTTTCAGTCTGGATGTCCCAGCATGACTCTGACCACTGGACCTCTAAGAGATTTCCCTGAGTGGCAGGTTCCTGAATCTTTGAAAGGTTTGACTCTCATGATCTGGAATGAGTTAGTTACCATGGTCTCCTGCATGCTAGCCACATCTTGTTCATCTGACTTAATCAAGCTGAGGTCATCAATGTGACGAGTCACTGTGATGGTCTGTGGGATGTTCTGATGGTCCAGATCTCTTCTGACTGTATTATGACAGAGAGCCCTAGGGCAAAACTGTCATGGGCATTTTTGCCTGTTTCATGGGAATGCTAATAGTTTCTAATACTTTTTTTCTGATTGAGGTGGTAAAGAAAGTATTTGCCAAGGGGTATCTGGGTGGCTCAGTCAGTTAAGCGTCGGACTGTGGTGTCAGCTCAGAGCCTGAAGCCTGCCTCAGATTCTGTGCCACCCTCTTTGTCCCTTCCCCCCTCACACTTTGTATTGCAAAAATAAATAAAAAAATTTAAAAAAAGAAAGGAAGAAAATAAAGTACTTGCCAAATCACTGTGCATACCATGTGCCCAAAGATCTTATTAACATGCTTTAGCAGTGAATGCATACCCAGCACAACCCAGCCTCAATAGAGGCTAACACTTAGGAGACCCTGTATAATTTGTCCTGAGAATCCATCTGTCTTCTGCAGGAGAGAGACGTGTGAAATAAACAGATGGGTGATGGGGACCTCCACCCATGCTTCCTTATGATCCTTAAGGGTGGGACTAATGTCTCTCATATCTCTTGAGATGTGAGATACAACACAGATTTTTCTTTACTATCTTGGCAGAATGTAGTGCATAGTAAGGAATGCATGTACCTTTAGAGGCCTCCCCCACTATCAGCCGAGGCCTCCTATGGCAGCTACTCCAACTGCTAGGGATGTGAATCCCATTTGTGTGCTCCTGAGCCGAAGAAGTGATCATCAGCCTCCCTAGTCCTGGGCTCAATAGACCCCTCTAAGCTGAAACCTAGCTACTACTTCCTTCATTACCCAATAGGAAGCCACAGTCAAATTTCTGATCTCTGAGTATAAACGTCAACTCAAGTCCTATGTCCAACAGTCCTCAGAACATCTGTGCTCCAGCACCCAAGTAAATAGACATAGGTCCCTTTGGGAAAAGATCAGAAGAATCATCATAGTGTAGATTCTCTATGATATCAGGATCCTTTGTCCAGAACTAGGATGCCATATTTAGCAATAAAAATACAAGACACTTCATTAAACTTGAATTTTAGATAAGCAATTAAAAAAAAAAACCTTAGCATAAGTATGTCCCAAGTATTGCCTGGGATATGCTTATGTTTAAACATTAATCATTGTTTATCTGAAATTCAAATTTAACTGGGTGTCTAGTATTGTAGCTGGCAATGGTTCGCTGCCCACCTCATCAGTCAACAGGTTCCAGGTGTGAGAACTGGATTAAGTCCAAATGCAGAGTCAGATATCATTATTGGTGGTAGTGGGGTGGGGGCAGACAACCTCAGTCTCCTGCCCATGTATTCTTGCCTTCCTCTGCATTTAGCTTGTGGGGCACAACTATTTCCCCCTGGGGACCACAGTTCCCTCAAGGCCAAGCTGCTTTGGTGATTACCTTTCAAACCTTGCTGACCTCACGAGTAATATGGC